>NW_020837946.1:67686928-67906928 GCF_003676395.1 Aethalodelphis obliquidens | reverse complement strand
TTCTTGAATTGCTAAGTTTTCTAAAAGAGTACTTTGTCTGAAGGGAAATTATCCTATTGACACTATGAATCTGCACACAAGTGTATTTCAGCACAGACGTGTGTCAATCACAGAGGACGTCGTGATAAAAATGTCACCTCAGTTCCATTTCCCAATTAGAAAAAGAGTATCAATATGGTGACACTGGTTTAACTAACATGAATCTATGCTAAATGTCTGCTAGGCTTATCTCTATAATAAATATAGGCAATGTATTTGTAGTAAAACCAAAGCTTACTCTCTTTCTTGGATCTTTATTAAAATACAGGCATATTATAAATGTTGATTGAAGAAATAACTAGAAATTTGATCTGATGTAATATGATGCAAATTAAGTTTAAACAGTTTGAACTTTGATATTTCTGAATGCACTATCATATTCTGAATTTTTTAATAAAAGTCCTAGGCAATAATAAACTGACAACCAGTGTCTAATTTCTCTTCTAAAACCCTTCTTTCCCCTTTCACCATTGACAAAGGATGCTTCTTAAGTTTACAGGGAATAAACAGAATATACACAGCTTCGACTATAAATATTAATCATATAAAAGCTTGCTGGTTAAATTGAATCACAGGATATCATTAAAAGAACAATATTTCCAATTCTGGACACTTGGTAACACCCTAAATATGCCAAGGCTCATGTTGTATCAGGTATTTATTTTCTAATATGTTAGACATGTGATCATGTTTTAAAAATCAGCCGTATAAATGCTGGGAAACAAGACACAGAGTCTTATATAATAACAAATAAGCCATATGTATCTGCAATTTTTAAAAAGGTCA
The DNA here is from genome assembly GCF_003676395.1 of Aethalodelphis obliquidens. NCBI lineage: Eukaryota > Metazoa > Chordata > Mammalia > Artiodactyla > Delphinidae > Aethalodelphis > Aethalodelphis obliquidens. The sequence continues at coordinate 67,906,103 of NW_020837946.1, read as the reverse complement.
ATTATAAAATTTAATATAGGTTTCCTGCACACAAACTTCTTGGCTAGGTACTAATAAAACTACTTAGAGGATATAACATCCAGACTTAGATTTGTTGTGCTTGCTCTTGGAGGCAAGAAGGAACACTGCTAAAATCCCTCTTCCTTCCATAATTTTATGATTCCACTTTGAAAGGAAGAACAAATTATATCTTTAAAAATGGGTCCAGGAGTCTCAAATAGGAGATAGGAGACTGGTGGCCTATGACAACAGTGGTGTTGTGGAGGTAAAAGTGACAAAAATACCTCTTTACATTGTTGACCAAAACCGTCATCTATATCACCTTTTTTCTTTTCACAATAGTATGTGGTGGGGCTTAAGGAGATTAAAAGAATCCTCTAATTTTCATCTCTTTCTTTCTGTCTTGGGTTTTCTTGCCTGCTACCTGTTTGGTTTATGGATTGACAGTTTTGATAAGTGAACACCACGTAAAACACATAGGATAGTTCTTTTAAAACAAATCAGTGGTTATGCAAGTCTAATAATCGTATTTACTTATAATCATTTTTAAAAATCTATCTTTCTGTTGTTTTATTCAGTTTTCTCAACAAATTCTGAGCCTGTGAAGTTAATCCTGCTGAAGTAAACTAAGTAAGCATAACTTAATTTTTTCTGAAAACTTTTTGTTGCACACATATAGAAAGACTAGACTGCACATATACTAACACAATATGGTATACATCATAACTAATATACATATATCTGTACACACATACACAACACACACACACAGACACCCACACACCTGTTAATTCACTGTTGAAATACCAGGGAGAAAGTCCTCTATCATAGGCAATATAGCGTAGTGGTTTAGAGCACATATCCTAAAGCCAGATTCCAAATCTTGAGTTCCTGGCTTTGCCACTACTAGTTGTATAACTTCAGACAAGTCTCTGGACTTCCATCTCCTCATTTGTAAATGACAATGACAATTTTACCAATCTCATGAAGTTTTGAGGATGAAATAGTTTGGCAATATGAAGCACGTATAACAGCGCCTAGCTTATAGTAAGTGCCCAATAAATACTTTCCGTGATGCTAAGTATTATTATTGCTACTATTATTAATTATATCACCATCTACCAGAAATAGAAGACAGAAGCACAGGTAAGGTTTAAATTATTTTTCATCTATCACCAGACACTTTGGTTTACAAATAAAAGAAGAGGTAGCCTAGGGCCAAATAATAAATACATGTGTTTCTAAGCAAGAAAGGAGGGACTCCTGTGGTATAATTTGAAGGATATAACCAAAGTTTTCTTACTCAAATTTGCCTCTCTATCTAGGTGAACTTCAGCAACTCACTTCAGCTTTCTGGGACTCCATTTCCTCACGTATAAAATGGAGAGATCGAAGTGGATGATTATTAACCTCTTTCTGAACTCAACGATATTTTCTTTGTTATTATTCAATAACAACTTATATTTTTACAAGATAATGCAAAGTTTTTAAATCCTCAACATATAAATGTCTGAACAAGACATCTATACTCCTTAGTCTGCATTTTTCTTTCTTGAGTTTTAGCAAAGGACATAAGAGGAACAGTATGGCTTACATAAAGGGAAAGTGACCAGATTTACAGAACATGGGGACATTATTTTGATGTAGAGATGAGGGCCCCTAAACACAAACTACACGTGCACTGCATCAACCTCAAGGGCTGACAAGCATTCTGGGATGTGTAGAAATTTCCTAGCCAACTTGTCAAAGAAAGAAGACATCAAGCAAAAACAGTTAACTCTTCCATGATTCCTGCAATCCCACTCCTGGGCATATATCTGGAGAAAAACACGGTCCAAAAGGATGCATGCACCCCAATGTTCATTGCAGCACTGTTTACAACAGTCAAGACATGGAAGCAACCTAAACGTCCATCAACAGAGGAATGGATAAAGAAGATGTGGTACATATGTACAATGGATTATTACTTAGCCATTAAGAAGAATGAAATGATGCCATTTGCAGCAACATGGATGGACCTAGAGATTATCATACTGAGTGAAGTTAAGTCAGAGAGAAAGAGAAATAGTATGATATCACTTATGTGCGGAATCTAAAAAAAAATGATAAAAATGAACTTATTTACAAAACTGAAACAGACTCACAGACTTAGAGAACGAACTTATGGTTACCGGGGGAAAGAGTGGGGGGAGGGAGAGTTAGGGAGTTTGGGAATGACATGTACCAACTGCTATATTTAAAATGGATAACCAAAAAGGACTTACTGTACAGCACAGGGAACTCTGCTCAATATTATGTAACAACCTAAACGGGAAAATAATTTGAAAAAGAATAGGTACAGGGCTTCCCTGGTGGCGCAGTGGTTGACAGTCCGCCTGCCAATGCAGGGGACACGGGTTTGTGCCCCGGTCCGGGAAGATCCCACATGCTGCGGAGCGGCTGGGCCCGTGAGCCATGGCCGCTGAGCCTGTGCATCCGGAGCCTGTGCTCCGCAACGGGAGAGGCCACAACAGTGAGAGACCTGCGTACCGGAAAAAAAAAAAAAAAAAAAAAGAAAAGAATAGGTACATGTATATGTATAACTGAATCACTTTGCTGTACACCTGAAACTAACACAACATTGTTAATCAACTATACTCCAATATAAAATAGAAAATTTAAAATAAATAAATAAAATTCAGAAAAAAATTATGTCTTCTAGAACACTCACTGTGATCCTGAGAATCATAGTAATGTCTTTCTAGCTGGAGCAAAACACTGAAACCAACAGAAGAAGGAACCAAGATCTTCTTCGTCAGGATGAAATTCAGTTGTGAAAAGTGTATTGCAAAAAGACTGGGAGTGGTGTTTCCTTGGTGGTGCAGTGGTTAAGAATCCACCTGCCAATGCAGGGGACACGGGTTCAAGCCCTGGTCTGGGAAGATCCCACACGCCATGGAGCAACTAAGCCCATGCGCCACAACTACTGAGCCTGCACTCTAGAGCCCATGAACCACAACTACTTAAGTCAGTGCACCTAGAGCCTGTGCTCCGCAACAAGAGAAGCCACTGCAATGAGAAGCCTGCGCACCGCAACAAAGAGTAACCCCCGCTCACTGCAACTAGAGAAAGCCTGAGCACAGCAACGAAGACCCAACGCAGCCTAAAATAAAATTAAATAAATAAATTTATATTTAAAAAAAGACTGGGAGTAGAAAACATCCTGTGTTTTTGGTGAAGACTCAAGCATCACCTCTGTATTAAAGCAGGCCTCATAGTGTGGATAGATCTGTCTTTCTGAATCATTTGAATTTTTTTCATTCTCTTGCTTTTAAGAACATGACCAAAATAGATGTAGACGAGCATATGCATTTGTGATGACAGCTAAATATATGTCTTATCCTTTCCAGACACAGAACCCCTTATAAGGCAGAAACCTATACTTTGCAGAAAGTGAGGCACATCAAATGGCAGTCGTCTAGTGGCTAATTAAGCTGGGTGTCATGCCAACCTGGGTTTGAATTTGGCTATGCTGTATTTCCTACCTGTGTAGACAAGTCATCCTTTCCCTCAAAGACTCATTTACTCACCAACAAAATGGGAATAATGATAGGGTTGTTGTGACCTAATACTTATGAAAGGCTTAAAGTAGCTGGCAATGGGTATTCATTAGGAAGAATGGTAGCAGTATTATTAAACATTTTTAAACATGGAGCATTTCATTTTAGATGCAGAAGTATAGGTACAACAACCCTTCAATCTACTGGGAAAAGCAGTCAAACCACTTGTTTGCATTTATCAATGGTCTTAGGAAAGCCTGTACTCTCTCAAAATTATCTCAACTTGCTGAAATGGGGGATTAAAATCAACAAGATGAAAGTTAATAGAGATAAATGTAAGTACTGCACAGGAGATTATTACCGGGGAGACTTGAGACTTTTCTTCACGTGAAAAGAACATGAGAATGGGACAAGGCAGCAAACCCAGGATGTACTGATGAAGATACCATGTCCAGATTAAGGAAGGTAACATCTAGCCATTTGAGGCATGAATAAAGTCTGAGGAAGACTTAGGCAGGAAAGAAGAAAAGAGATAAATGTGTAACAGTTTGCTATTATCCCTCAATAGTCAAAACAGTATCATATTCAAGTGGTAATATACTAACTCTGTATCATTCTAGACGCCATAACTTGAATCAAGGGAATTAAGAGGAGGCAGCTTTTGCCACATGTAAATTTAATAGTCAAGGTTTAGACTAAACTGCTGTAACAAAGAAACTTCAAAATACAGTGGCGATGGAAGGAGATGGAATGGTCAGTTGTAGGGAGGTGAGTTCTACTCTACAATGTTATCCAGGTATTTAAACTGGACAGTCAACCCAGCCATCTCCCACACATGGCTCCAATCCCTAAATCTAAAGCTGTCTCTGCAGTTGTTGGCACATCCCAACTACCAGGATATTCAGGACAAACAGCTTTGTCTTTAAAGATATGACCTGGAAGTTCTATATATTACTTTAGCTCACATCCCATCGCCCCAAACTTAATTGCATGGCCACATCTAACTGTAAGAGAAGTTTGGAAATGTGGTCTCCAGATACATAGTCATAAACCAGCCAAAAGTCAGTGTGTTGGGGTGGGAGTGAGTTGTGATCATTAATTAAAGAAAAAAGTGGAGAATAAACACAAAGAAGGGAGAAGTTAGAAGTTTCTGCCACAAGGAAGAGTTATATAAACATAGCTATTCAGTACTAGAATTAGCAGTCTTATCAACCTATTGCACTTCCTTAGTATTCAGAGTTAGTCATGGATACAATAGAAAATATTCCTGAATTCAACAGTAGATGACACTATATGGCAAATGTGGTTCCTTCTAACCCTGACATTTTGCAATTTTAAAATGGCCCTTTCAACAAGCCCTATCTGCTTAACACACTGTTAGATGGAATTTGAAAGTGACTACTCTAAGCACTGACGTCTCATTCCCCTTCTTGTATCATTAGGGTATATGGCTATATCCTTAACTTCTGTCAGTGCAGATACTATATTTCATTCATCATCATAATTTAAAGGGTTACCTATTTTTAAGATAAACATAGATGAAATGTTAGTCAAATCTCAGACCTCAATTCAGCCATAACTCATAATATTATTCTTCTAATGCATTTTTTTCAGAAAGTTATTAAAAAAAAAGTGGTAATAAAAAGTTAATATATTATTTTGTAGCATATATTGGGGTTAAAAAATCTATAGCTACTGCCTTCTTTAACTATTAAGTTATATGAGTTATATTAAGGATCTATTATAAATATCTGTTATAAACCCTGATTTTACAAACAGGTGAAAGTTTCTTCCAAGTGAGATTATTCAACTTTTTTAGGGGTAATATGTGAAGGAAAAAATTAAACCTTAATCTTGGCTGAATCTTTCTGAACTGAAGTTGTGACCTTACCACAAAGACATAATTTAAGTCAACAAAATGGGGGCAGGAGGAGGAAATCAATCAAATTTGTCAGTTTCATTCTACCGGTTACTTCTTTCAAGTTTTGACCTAATCGTCCCATAAGCATATAGTCTCAGAAGGTTTACTTTATAATTAAAAATTAAACTTGGATTAAAGCTACACAGTGTCTATATGACACTTTTGTGGGAATTAGAGAAGGTGGAGGATGCTTCCCCCAAAGCAATGGCATGTTCATTTGAGAAAAGGCTGGATTTAGAGTTCCACCCAGACCTTCAACCAGTCATTTTTGTGCAGTACACAAATGTACAACCTTCTGTAGCAGCTCTAAATCATTTTTTTAGTTGATCAAAGAATTAAATTAAATGTAAACCTTTTCTTCAAAGGGTTATGTTGTTTCTAATAGAGTACATTTACCCTCTTCTTCAGGTAAAATGGTAAATTGTGGCAAATAAACATGATTGTTATCTGGATTCACTTTTCAAAATAACAGCAAATCCAATGAGAATTTCAAAATAACTCAAGAGTAGATTCTCTGTCTCCTTCAGAAGTTAGGGGGATCTTTACTCTCACTCAGACTTTATCTTTTAAAAATCAGATAAATACTCATGAAATTTAAACTCTGATAAACATTGGGAAACTTACCCTTAGTGACTATTTTGATTATTTTCTCACAATAAAAATTAATTTACTCACATAAATCCTTACCTTTTGTTCACTGACAAACTGTATTGGGAGATGAATTAGATACATTTATGATTGAATTTCAAAAGCTACAAAACATGTGTGTATTTATGTATAGATATACACCTACACAACAGGAATTTCTTTCTCTTTAGAATAAGCAATGTTAGAGAAAATTTATTATTCAACTCCAGACTCAGAGTTGAGTAATCTAAAAAGGACTTATTTCTAAATAACATAGACAAGTATTCAGAATTAAAATTAAATATTTTTCAGAATTTTTCAATCCGGCTGCAAATTAACACATTCATTTTTCCATTGTTTCAAATAAAAATGATTGAAGTACTCATGAAAAATCATGCTTTATGTGTGATTAAACTGATTTATTTCTACTTCTAATTCCATTTACTTTAATAAAATGCTAACATTAAAAGAGAGATCAAGGCTTAAGATGCTGACAGGAAGTTTAGCTTGCAAGTAAAATCATGGGAATGGAACACATGCTTGTCTACACCATGATCACTGGCATTTACAGAGAGAAATTTGTGCAATGGGCAGGAAGATTATTGCTAACGCCTTCCAGAGATCATGAGGCTTGCATTTAACAAACATAACTTTATACTTTGCAAGGCCAACCTCTAGCTAGGAGTCAGGATATAGCCCCTTGGCAATTAGGCTGGGGACACGGGTTATTGACTGACATACCATGAAATACCACCAGGCCTTAGAAGGATAGCTTGCTGCAGAATGTGCTAACAGACACTTAATTGGGACAGTAAGATCTCCATGGCAAATTGTTATATGTAATTTACACCATTCATGTATCTGCTGCAAATACTCTAATAAAATAAGTTATTCTCTAGCTCTGAGAAAAAGCACAAACTGCTGTATCTTATATGAAGAGTGCAGGATTTATCTCTACCTATGGCCTTTGGAATTTTGTTCCTTAGTCTTGCTTAGCAATCTTCATGACCAGTATTTGACTTCCATTCAATATTTAATGTACATACTGATATTCTTTTTTTAGCATTTCCATTGTAAGACTTAGCCTGACAGCTCCTTCTCCACAGGATGCCTAAATGAGGGACACCCAACTGGCAGGGGGAGGTGGGTAATCAAAGTGTCTACAGAGCTCCTTTTATTTGCTTCTTACCCCATACCAACTCTTCCAGTTCAGTAACTGATGTCTTTTCTTGGTAACTTAGGAAGAGGAAAGGAAATGTACAGATGTGGTCATATCAACCCCTATCAAAACTCCTACTCTGATGTATTCTTAAGCTTATTTCTCACTTCTTATGGTGGAAGGAGGGAGTTTACACATGAAGTTCCTCCAACCTCTCTCTCTACCTTGTTGGCAGAGTTACAGAAACAGCCAGGACTACCCCAACTGCAGACAGATTTCTCTCACCACTACAGAGCAGAACTTTCCCAAGTACTGAACTCAGAGAGTCAATAGCATCACATTGATCCTGCCTGAGGAGGGAAACCCATACCACCCCAGGGTCAGGCTCTCACTAACAGGGCCCCAGACCACAGACCTTTCCCTCTTTCTTCCTTTCTTATCAAGCTTTCCTAGTATATCTCATATACCATTCAGGGTCTGATATTAGGTTTGTTGATATCAAAAATTAATTCACACTACAGTCTTAGGAATTCACCAGAGTTTAAAAATTTTATCTTTCCCCAGGGACATCAACATTTCAAGGAAGACTTCCAGGAATGCAATTTCCTCTGTCTACTTGTAAGGCTGATGCAGATCCAGCAGTATACACACAGTATTTGGTTCTAAATCTAACTTTTCCTGTCCTAGGCTACGAGCTATGGCTAACCTGAGTGGTTTAAGAATCATTTATTTCACAAAAGTGCTTTGTATGTCTATTACTGCCTAAGCTTGAACTAGTTTCTGATGACTCAAAAGTGAATTATACAAGATTCATGAAATTTAAGGATTTCCCTGTCCCATAAGATACAGATTATAGATATATTATATATGTATTATTACAAGGCAGGCTATTATTACAACCTCTCTAATAACTCTTCCTGCACTAGTGAAATTCCTGGTTTACTTCTCTGCTCCCTGCCCACCCCCTGATGTCCTTGTGGGACAAGACTGTGTCTTACTCATCTTTTTAATTATACTTACCTAACTTCAGGATACAAAACACATTAGATAAGAAAGGAAGGTGTGGATAGAGAAACTGATACTCAGAGATGTTAAGAGCTTGGTCATAATGAAAATCTAGTAAGATCAGAAATGGGTTCAAATCTAAGTCCTTTGGCTCTAGGTAACATGCTCTTACCTCAACATCATTCATCCATTGACATTCCTTTTAAGGAGTCAACCTGATAGCAATGTACATATAAGCATGAATGCTAAGCACATACACCTACAGTCATTTCTAGTAATCTACAGATCACCTACATGGTAATTATCTACTTTGTGGCTTATCTGTTAGAAATGATTGCTATCAGAGTGTCTTCCATTTGCCATCAATACACCTCTGAACCTTTTACCCGATTATCACTTGCACAGGAAATGCAGACCACTGAGATTCTAATATTACCCTAGGTGCAACATAATTTAACTAAAAAATCTGAGGCACTCCCCCATTGCCAACTGACAAAATTTAATATAACTGGTTCTTAAGAGATGCACCCCTGTATTACCACAGATAACTTAGAGTTTATTGTACTTACTTTGTTGTGACTTACATTCAGAGATTCTGTTTTGGGTAGGAGTATTTAAGGATATTGATGTGTACTTTTCTCTCTGAAGCTGCCCACCACCAGGACATACTGTATAACCTTCACTCTTGGAGGCTCAAAAACTCATATAGTCTTAGAAGGTAAATCTGGGAAACGTAGCCCTCTCTATTCGAATGGCCATGATGCCATTCTATGGAAAGGCTTGCTAGTGACCTGCCAATACTAAAGCTCCCAGGTGAGCAATAGCATCTTTCCAAACACAGAGAGCAAATTCAGCCTTGTCACAGTGGCCATTTAATCAGGAAACAATTCTCTAGAGTTTAGACATCACTTATGTGATTTATTTTTCAATACGTAAGCTCTCAGGTATCATTGCAAAAGACCAACCACAATGAAACTATAAAATTAAACATACACACATACACACACACACACAGAAATAAGCCTCTGGTGACTTTAAACAACCAAAAAAACTATTTTTCCACTTCTTTCATCAAACTTTTTCCTATTCCATCCAAATGGAGAGCACCACAGGACATCGTGAAGGTAGCAGAGGTGTCACCAGCACGGTGCTGCTCTGAGAACCACTGGTAGAGTTTTCATGAAGACTAATGAAGACACAAAGTCCTCTGTCCCTTCAGAATAAAAAGTCCAGTGCACTTGACAATGAACATGTCATTTGAAACCTTGAGGGTTTTAATTTTATACATAATGGAGTTTGGAAATGAACCTATTATACAGTTTTGCTCAGAATTCAGATTTATATTATGTACTCCTACAGATGCCCTAAAATGTACTCAAGTAGCAGGGTGTTGATGACATATACTGAAGTGGCAATTCTAATTGCTATCTGTATTGTGTAAACTACTTTAGCAAGCTAATCCAGGAACCCCTTTTCATTCAGTGCTAAAGACAAGCAGTTAAACATATATAGTAACCGAGCTGGTTAATCATCATCTTGCTCTCACTGAGAACAGCCATGTTTCTCAAGACAAGCATATGCAAATTTGGGGTGGGGAGACAGAAAGAAAGAGAAAGAGAAAAGTATATTCAAGGTTTTCTAAGGCAATATATTCAAGATAATTGCTCTCCTATTACCTGTTTCTGAAGATTACAGTGCAAAAACTAAATAACCCTAATATATACCACATATATATATATATAAAATAATCAAATACAGCAAATATAGTCATTAATTGAGGGAACAGAACAAGTAGGGTACCTGACCATAAAACAGACAAGATAAGAAACATTAATCAAGCAGCATTTAATCTCCATTTACATCAACTGCCTGTAAAAGCACCCCCAAAACTAATATTTTAGCAATCTATAACTAAAGACTTCAATGTCAATTTATCTCTTAATTTTTAATGTAACATTTGTTCAATGTACGGAACTATTTTTCTTTTAACATCTTTATTGGAGTATAATTGCTTTACAATGTTGTGTTAGTTGCTGCTATATAACAAAGTGAATTAGCTATATGTATACATATATCCCCATATCCCATCCTTCTTGCCTCTCTCTCCCACCCTCCCTCCCTATCCCACCTGTCCACGTGGTCACAAAGCACCGAGCTGATCTCCCTGTGCTATGCGGCTGCTTCCCACTAGCTATCTCTTTTACATTTGGTAGTGTGGCTATGTCAAAGTTACTCCCTCACTTCGTCCCAGCTTACCCTTCCCCCTCCCGTGTCCTCAAGTCCATTCTCTATGTCTGCATCTTTATTCCTGTCCTGCCCCTAGGTACATCAGAACCATTTTTTTTTTTTTTTAGATTCCATATATATGTGTTAGCATATGGTATTTGTTTTTCTCTTTCTGACTTACTTCACTCTGTATGACAGACTCTATGTCCATCCACCTCACTACAAATAACTCAATTTCATTTCTTTTTATGGCTGAGTAATATTCGATTGTATATATGTGCCACATCTTCTTTATCCATTCATCTGTCGATGGACACTTAGGTTGTTTCCATGTCCTGACTATTGTAAATAGAGCTGCAATGAACATTGTGGTACATGACTCTTTTTGAATTATGATTTTCTCAGGGTATATGCCCAGAAGTGGGATTGCTGGGTCATATGGTAGTTCTATTTTTAGTTTTTTAAGGAACCTCCATACTGTTCTCCATAGTGGCTGTATCAATTTACATTCTCACCAACAGTGCAAGAGGGTTCCCTTTTCTCCACACCCTCTCCAGCATTTATTGTTTGTAGATTTTTTGATGATGGCCATACTGACTGGTGTGAGGTGATACCTCATTGTAGTGTTGATTTGCATTTCTCTAATGATTAGTGATGTTGAGCATTCTTTCACGTGTTTGCTGGCAATCTGTATATCTTATTTGGAGAAATGTCTATTTAGATCTTGTGCCCATTTCTGATTTGGGTTGCTTGTTTTTTTGATAATGAGCTACATAAGCTGCTTGTATATTTTGGAGATTAATCCTTTGTCAGTTGCTTCATTTGCAAATATTTTCTCCCATTCTGAGGGCTGTCTTTTCATCTTGTTTATAGTTTTCTTTGCTGTGCAAAAGTTTTGAGTTTCATTAGGTCCCATTTGTTTATTTTTGTTTTTATTTCCATTTCTCTAGGAGGTGGGTCAAAAAGAATCTTGCTGTGATTTATGTCAAAGAGTGTTCTTTCTATGTTTTCCTCTAAGAGTTTCATAGTGTCTGGCCTTACATTTAGGTCTTTAATTCATTTTGAGTTTATTTTTGAGTATGGTGTTAAGGAGTGTTCTAATTTCATTCTTTTAGATGTAGCTATCTAGTATTACCAGCACCACTTATTGAAGAGGCTGTCTTTTTTCCATTGTATATTCTTGCCTCCTTTATCAAAGATAAGGTGACCATACATGCATGGGTTTATCTCTGGGCTTTCTATCATGTTCCATTGATCTCTATTTCTGCCAGTACCATACTGTCTTGATTACTGTAGCTTTGTAGTATAGTCTAAAGTCAGGGAGCCTGATTCCTCCAGCTCCGTTTTTCTTTCTCAAGATTTAACTATTTGGGGTCTTTTATGTTTCCATACACAATGTGAAATTTTTTGTCCTAGTTCTGTGAAAAATGCCAGTGATAGTTTGATAGGGATTGCAATGAATCTGTAGATTACTTTGGGTACTATAGTCATTTTCACAATGTTGATTCTTCCAATCCAAGAACATGGTATATCACTCCCTCTGTTTATATCATCTTTAATTTCTTTCATCAGTGTCTTACAGTTTTCTGCATACAGGTCTTTTGTCTCCTTAGGTAGGTTTATTCCCAGGTATTTTATTCTTTTTGTTGCAGTGGTAATTGGGAGTGTTTCCTTAATATCTCTTTCAGATTTTTCATCATTAGTGTATAGGAATGGAAGAGATTTCTGTACATTAATTTTGTATACTGCTACTTTACCAAATTCATTGATTATCTCAAGTAGTTTTCTGGTAGCATCTTTAGGATTCTCTATGTATAGAATCATGTCATCTGCAAAGAGTGACAGCTTAATTTCTTCTTTTCTGATTTGGTTTCCTTTTATTTCTTTTTCTTCTCTGACTGCTGTGGCTAAAACTTCCAAAACTATGTTGAATAACAGTGGTGAGAGTGGGCATTCTTGTCTTGTTCCTGATTTTAGAGGAAATGGTTTCAGTTTTTCTCCATTGAGACGATGTTGGCTATGGGTTGTCATATATGGCCTTTATAATATTGAGGTAAGTTCCCTCTATGCCTACATACTGGAGAGTTTTTATCATAAATGGGTGTTGAATTTTGTCTAAAGCTTTTTCTGCATCTATTGAGATGTTCATATGGTTTTTATCCTTCAGTTTGTTAATATGGTGTATCACATTAATTGATTTGCGTATATTGAAGGATCCTTGCATTCCTGGGATAAACCCCACTTGATCATGGTGTATGATTCTTTTAATGTGCTGTTGGATTCTGTTTACTAGCATTTTGCTAAGGATTTTTTACATCTATGTTCATCAGTGATATTGATCTGTAGTTTTCTTTTTTTGTGACACCTTTTTCTGGTTTTGGTGGCAGGGTGATGGTGGCCTCATAAAATAACTTTGCAAGTGTTCCTCCCTCTGCTAAATTTTGCAAGAGTTTGAGAAGGATAGGTGTGAGCTCTTCTCTAAATGTTTGATAGAATTTGCCTGTGAAGTCATCTGGTCCTGGACTTTTGTTTGTTGGAAGATAATAAAATAAAAATTCACAGTTTCGATTTCAGTGCTTGTGATTGGTCTGTTTATATTTTCTATTTCTTGCTGGTTCAGTCTCGGAAGGTTGTGCTTTTGTAAGAATGTGTCCGTTTCTTCCACGTTTTCCATTTTATTGGCATATAGTTGTTTGTAGTAATCTCTCATGATCCTTTGTATTTCTGCAGTATCAGTTGTTACTGCTCCCTTTTCATTTCTAATTCTATTGATTTGAGTCTTCTCCCTTTTTTTCTTATGAGTCTGGCTAGTGGTTTATCAATTTTATTTATCTTCTCAAAGAACAAGCTTTTAGTTTTATTGATCTGTGCTATTGTTTCCTTCATTCCTTTTTCATTTATTTTTGATCTGATCTTTATGATTTTTTTTCCTTCTACTAACTAGGTTTCTTTTGTTCTTCTTTCTCTAATTGCTTTAGGTGTAAGGTTAGGTTGTTTATTTGAGATGTTTCTTGTTTCTTGAGGTAGGATTGTATTGCTATAAACTTCCCTCTTAGAACTGCTTTTGCTGCATCCCATAGGTTGTGGGTCGTCGTGTTTTCATTGTCATTTGTTTCTAGGTATTCTTTGATTTCCCTCTTTGATTTCTTCAGTGATCTCTTGGTCATTCAGTAGCATATTGTTTAGCCTCCATGTGTTTGTTTGTTTTACCGTTTTTTTCCTGTAATTGCTATCTAGTCTCATAGTGCTGTGGTCAGAAAAGATACTTGATACAATTTCAATTTTCTTCAATTTACCAAAGTTTGATTTTTGACCCAAGATATGCTCTATCCTGGAAAATGTTCTGTGAGCACTTGAGAAGAAAGTGTATTCTGTTGTTTTGGGATGAAATGTCCTATAAATATCAATTAAGTCCATCTTGTTTAATATATCATTTAAAGCTTGTGTTTCCTTATTTATTTTCATTTTGGATGATCTGTCCATTGGTGAAAGTGGGGTGTTAAAGTCCCCTACTATGAATGTGTTACTGTCGATTTCCCATTTTATGGCTATTAGCATTTGCTTCAAGTATTGAGGTGCTCCTGTTATATCTTTACAATTGTTATAAATATTTACAATTGTTATAAATATTTACAATTGTGATATCTTCTTCTTGGATTGATCCCTTGACCATTATGTAGTATCCTTCTTTGTCTCTTGTAATAGTCTCTATTTTAAAGTCTATTTTGTCTGATATGAGAATTGCTACTCCAGCTTTCTTTTGATTTCCATTTGCATGGAATATCTTTTTCCATCCCCTCACTTTCAGTCTGTATGTGTCCCTAGGTCTGAAGTGGGTCTCTTGTAGACAGCATATATACTGGTCTTGTTTTTGTATCTATTCGGACAGTCTATGGCTTTTGGTTGGCGCATTTAATCCATTTACATTTAAGGTAATTATCCATATGTATGTTCCTATTCCCATTTTCTTAAGTGTTTTGGGTTCGTTATTGTAGGTCTTTTCCTTCTCTTGTGTTTCTTGCCTAGAGAAGTTCCTTTAACATTTGTTGTAAAGTTGGTTTGATGGTGCTGAGTTCTCTTAGCTTTTGCTTGTCTGTGAAGGTTTTAATTTCTCCGTCAAATCTGAATGAGATCCTTACTGGGTAGAGTAATTAGTTGTCGGTTTCCCTTTCATCACTTTAAATATGTCCTGCCACTCCCTTCTGGCTTGCAAAGTTTCTGCTGAAAGATCAGCTGTTAACTTTATGGGGATTCCCTTGTATGTTATTTGTTGTTTTTCCCTTGCTGCTTTTAATATTTTTTCTTTGAATTTAATTTTTGATAGTTTGACTAATATGTGTCTTGGTTTGTTTCTCCTTGGATTTATCCTGTATGGGACTCTCTGTGCTTCCTGGACTTGATTGTCTATTTCCTTTCCCTTGTTAGGGACGTTTTCAACTATAATCTCTTCAAATATTTTCTCAGTCCCTTTCTTTTTCTCTTCTTCTTCTGGGACCCCTATAATTCGAATGTTGTTGCGTTTAATGTTGTCCCAGAGTTCTCTGAGACTGTCCTCAATTCTTTTCATTCTTTTTTCTTTATTCTGCTCTGCAGTAGTTATTTCCACTATTTTATCTTCCAAGTCACTTATCCATTCTTCTGACTCAGTTATTCTGCTGTTGATTCCTTCTAGAAAATTTTTCATTTCATTTATTGTGTTGTTCATCATTGTTTGTTTGCTCTTTAGTTCTTCTAGGTCCTTGTTAAATGTTTCTTGTGTTTTCTCCATTCTCTTTCCAAGATTTTGGATCATCTTTACTATCATTGCTCTGAATTCTTTTTCAGGTAGACTGCCTATTTCCTCTTTAGTTGTTTGGTCTGGTGGATTTTTACCTTGCTCCTTCATCTGCTGTGTATCTCTCTGTCTTCTCATTTTGCTTAACTTACTGTGTTTGGGATCTCCTTTTTGCAGGCTGCAGGTTTGTAGTTCCCCTTGTTTTTGGTGTCTGCCCCCAGTGGGTAAGGTTGTTTCAGTGGCTTGTGTTGGCTTCCTGGCGGAGGGGACTTGTGCCTGTGTTCTGCTGCATGGGGCTGGATCTTGTCTTTCTGGTGGGCAGGGCTGCATCCAGTGGTGTGTTTTGGGGTGTACGTGAACTTAGTATGATTTTAGGCAGCCTCTCTGCTAATGGGTGTGGTTGTGTTCCTGTCTTGCTAGTTGTTTGACATGGGGCATCCAGCCCTGGTGCTTCCTGGCCATTGGGTGGAGCTGGGTCTTAGCGTTGAGACAGAGATCTCTGGGAGAGCTCTCACCGATTGATATTACAGGGGGCTGGGAGGTCTCTGGTGTTCCAGTGTCCTGAACTCAGCTCTCCCACCTCAGAGGCTCAGGCCTGACACCAGGCCAGAGCACCAAGACCCTCTCAGCCACATGGATCAGAAGAAAAGTCAGAAAAAAAGAAAGAGAAAAAAAATTTTTAAATAATAAACTAAACTCATGTAATAAAATCATTAAAATTAAAAAGTAGTTAAAAAAAGAAGAGAGCACCCAAACCAACAAACAAATCTACCAATGATAACAAGTGCTAAAAACTATACTAAGATAAACATAAACATCAGAAACAAGTCAGTCACAGACAGCAAACCCCAAGTATACAGGTGCTCCCAACTGGTTTTGGACCCACCTCTGCGTGTTGGTTGCCCTCAGCCTTCTGTTCCTGCCCAGACATGATGGGGTTAAAGCAGCGGCTGATTAGGGGGCTCTGGCTCAGTCTTGCTGGGAGGAAGGAGGGGTATGGTAGCTATAATTGGAATGTGCAGCTAGCCTGTGGTGGCAGAGGCCAGCATGACGGTGCACCAGCCTGAGGTGTGCCATGTGTTCTCCCGGGGAAGTTGTCCCTGGATCACGGGACCCTGGCAGTGGTGGGCTGCACAGGCTCCCAGGGAGGGGGGCATGTGGATAGTGACCTGTGCTTGCATACAGGATTCTTGGTGACTGCAGCAGCAGCATTAGCGTTTCATGCCTAACTCTGGTGTCCAAGCTGATAGCCACGGCTTGCGCCTCTCTCTGGAGCTCCAATAGGTGGTGCTCTGCCTTCTGTGGGCAGACAGGGAAGGAATCCCCTCTCCTCGCACACCCCAAAACTATGGTCCCTTGCCTCTTAGGCAGGTCCAAAGTTTTTTCCGGACTCCCTCACAGCTACCTGTGGCACACTAGCCCCCTTCAGGCTGTGTTCACGCAGCCAACCCCAGTCCTCTCCCTGGGATCTGACCTCTGAAGCCTGAGCCTCAGCTCCCAGCCCCCACCCGCCCTGGTGGGTGAGCAGACAAGCCTCTCAGGCTGGTGAGTGCTGGTCAGCACTGATCCTCTGTACGGGAATCTCTCTGCTTTGCCCTCCGCACCCCTGTTGCTGTGCTCTCCTCCATGGTTCCAAAGCTTCCCTCCCACCCACCCTCTGTCTCTGCCAGTGAAGGGGCTTCCTAGTGCGTGGAAACTTTTCCTCCTTCACAGCTCCGTCCCAGAGGTGCCGGTTCCATCCCTATTCTTTTGTCTCTTTTTTTTCTTTTTTCTTTTGCCCTACCCAGGTACGTGGGGATTTTCCTGCCTTTTGGGAAGTCTGAGGTCTTCTTCCAGCTTTCACTAGGTGCTCTGTAGAAGCTGTTCCACATGTAGATGTATTTTTGATGTATTTGTGGGGAGGAAGGTAATCTCCACGTCTTACTCCTCCACCATCTTGAATGTCTCCCTCTATGGAACTAATTTTTTATTTCTCCATTTCATGTTTGCAGAGAAGATCCAGGGCAGCATTTCAGAATTTGGTTTGACTCTGCCACACTGGAGTTACCCAAGCCAACAGATTCATCATAACACAGTGTTTGAATGTAATGATATACCACTGCTTCTCGACCCAGCAATAAGATGAAAATCCAAGAACAGGCATAAAACAGCCATGAAGAAATGACAGAGCTTGAAGTCAGCTTGAATAATTTCTGAGTCATAAATTCATGAAAGCGGAGGGAGAAAAAAAGAGAAAAAGAGAAGCAAGGAGGAGGGGGAAAAGGGCAAGTGAGTGGCTCATTCTACCCAACCCAAACACTGAATTTAGGAGCTTTATGCACATTCCTATTTCTTATTGACAGGACTCCAGGTATATATCAACTGACCCACAATCTCTGCCTCAATTGTGTTGAGAGGGTAGAGTGTGCCCAGTTTGGTAATCATGCGTTTTTCACTTTCACTACATATGTATGTGTATGTGCACAGTTGTGCATAACGGATAGCAGTGCATGTTTTGCACCATTCACATTGGCTTCCTTCAAACTTCATTTTCCTTCCCCAGATATCTGCTGCCTGTCTTTGCTCCTGCAGAACATCATGATTTGATGGGAACTCTGTAAATCTATATTTAGTGCCTGGGATACACACTTTTCTCCTAACAGCCTCAAGACAGCTGAGATCAGCACTTCTGTCAATAGTTTCCAGGTATGACCTCTGGGGAACTAGGCTACCCCTGGAATTTACTTTTCCTCACAGACGAATAAAGCTTGAGGAATACCACAAAACACATCCTTTCTGATTAGCACATCCAGATAGAAACTCTCATATCTTTGACCACTCCTTTCCTTTTTGTCAATATTTAAATTGGAATTTAGGATGGGTATGCTACTAAAAATCTGGAATTTTTAAAATTAAAAAATAGGAAATATAATGCTATACCACCATACACATCTAAGAAAAAATGCCTGCCTGATGGACAAATGTGATGTTCCCATTGGCATGCCTGGCTGGTGGTCCTTTGTACTACTATGCATGTAATGTGCTCAGAGGGCCTGTCATCTCCCCCTCCAGACTGTAAACCTTGGCAGCTGAAGGCACACACAGCATCCAGAACATGGGAGGCTTTCAATAAATGTCTATTGAATTAATTGGAAACATCAGGAGTCTCTTTAAATATTGGGGGTCTGACTCTACCTTTCTTGACTATGTTTATTATTTTTACTTAGGAATATCTAAGAAGATATACCTTTCCATCCCAAGAACTGGATGAGTGTCAGGGAAGAAAAATCAATAGAGAGAAAAGAGAATTCTACAACCAATTCCATGCCCCTGACTTTGAACCCTACAGATTCCTAAAAAGTAGGCAGTGTATTGGGAGCCAGCTACCTCCATTTTGATCTGCAAGCTTAGTTTTAATATTAACTACTATGGAAGACATTAAAAAGACCCAAGAAGCACAAAGTATCTGCAGAACTAAGCAGCCGTACTCCCTGTACCCAAGGTGAACTTTCTCTATCCCCAAGGTGAACTTTCTCTATACAGGTATTTGTATACTGGATTTACCTCTGAAGTTAAGCTAGATACAGGGGTAAAAGGGAAACTAGGTACCTGAACAACTATTACTTGGTGAGTGGAAGTTGGAGCAATTATAAACAAGCAGAAGAAAACCCAGGTATTAAAGTGCCTTTAAGTATAGTTTGAAATTGTGTAGTAAGCACCCTAGGGTCAGCACAGCTTTCTGGAATGAAGCATGTCTCTGAACAAAAACTTTTCTGTAACTTATATTGTGTATACCTGCATGTTTTATTTTCAATAGAGCACTGTTGGTAAAGAGTTCTGAAAGGCATAAGAAGCCTTAAATAATGCTACACAATGAAAGACTAGATGGCAATTAGAATGTGCAAGTTTGTCATTTTTGCTTTCAAAGGAACATTAGAAATATGATTTCTGTAATGATCTTATTTTCTGAAAGGAATCTGATTGCAGACAAAGGAGTGCTCATCTAGAAGTTAGGGATGTACAGCTTGAGAAATATTGATTTATAGTGAATACTTAGAATCACATTAACCATTGTTCTCCTGGAAATACCAAGTTAGTTATTTATAAACAGCCTGATGTCATGATCAGGTTCAATATCCAGGGCTCACTTCTGTTTTTTGGTGACCTTCTACATCAATAGCTATTCAAATGTTCAGGTGCCTTCCATTTTAGGTTTTATTTATTTTGGTTTACATTTTTTTCTCCTTCATAATAGGGCACAAGGTCATTCCTACCTGCATTGTTCCACAAAGGTTATCCAGCGCACATTAGAAGCATGTGGCCCGTGAGTCAAATATAGCACATGGCTGTGTTTTGGCTTCCAGGTGTTTGAAATGTATGGATTTCTTTAGATATGGATATGTTTTCCAGTTTGCAAGAGTTCTTACCACTCCCTAATGTTCCTACCTGCATATTTACAATTAACTTCTTGGTCTCTGTAGACACTTGATTGGAAAGCTCTAGCCTAGAACCTAGGCTTCCCCTGATGCAAGAAATAGCCCTTATTCCATGCTATTCTTTACTTCACACTGTTCTTGTACTTGACTTTGATTCAATTTAGCACTAAATTTTCACAGGCATTCATTCATTGTCTGTTGAGCTTCTTCTAAATGTCGAGTACTGTCCTGGGCACTGGTGACAGCAGTGTCTACTGGTGATACATCATGCCCGCTCTCACAGAGCTTTTATTCTTTTTGGGGATAAGAGGGCACATGGACAATAAATAAATACTTTTAGGTGGTGATAAGTATTATGTAAAGAAAAATAAAGCAGAGGAAGGAGGTCGAGCATGACAGGGGATGTTATTTTCAACAGGGTATTAGGAACATTCTCTCTGATGAGGTGACATCTTAGCACACACCTGAGTAAAGTCATAGGATAAACCACACGGATATCTGTGGGAAGAGCTTCCCAAGCAAACACAGGTCTCCTCCTAGAGAGAGCTCTATCTTTATACAGGTAAAAGCTTCTAACTCTAGCACACTCTTCTGGTTTCCTCAGCTGAGTATAGAAGACAATTGCTAGTGGTTTTCTACTTAATTCTGTCACTACGTTTTACACATAGTTTTTTAAAACCAAGTGGAAAATAAATCAGTAATTTTCAAACTCTTCCTTCACTATTACAAACTTGACTTGATGCTTCTGTTATCACTGAAACAATAACAGATGATAATAGAAAGTTGCTACTATAAAGGAAAGTGTCTACTGAAAAAGCTGCTTTTAGAAAACTCTCCCACCTAAAATCCCAAGGTTACTTCAAACAGCAACAACAATGACTAACAAACAATGGCATGATTATGTAAAAAAGAATCATTACTTTTGCGAGTACCTTTTAAATAATAGAAGAAATGAACATTCTATTTACTTTTTAAAAAAGAGTAAGTAATAGTTGTAAATGAGTAATTAAGGAAGCATAATCTTTGTGGGGTTTTTTTTGGTTTTTTTTGCAGTACGCGGGCCTCTCACTGTTGTGGCCTCTCCCGTTGCGGAGCACACGCTCCGGACCCGCAGGCTCAGCGGCCATGGCTCACGGGCCCAGCCGCTCCGCGGCATGTGGGATCTTCCTGGACCGGGGCATGAACCCGTGTCCCCTGCATCGGCAGGCGGACTCTCAACCACTGCGCCACCAGGGAAGCCCATAATCTTTGTTTTTTAAGGTAGCAATAATTTTAGAATTCTAAAGAGATCTGAGAAATTATTTATATGAATTCCTTCTTTTAAACTATAAGAAAACTAAAGTTCTGAGGGATTAAGTGGCTTGTCCAAGGAAAAAGAGCCATTTATTGGTCAAACTAGAACCTGAACCCAAGGTTCCTAATTTTTAGACTGGTACTCTTATTGCACTGTATATATCACATTGCACTAGTGAATTTAAAAAATCAAAAACTACTATTGAGACTCATTATTTTCCATGTTGTGAGCCAACACCCAATGGCTGCAATAAGTTAGATATTTTCTTAGTGTATCCACTATGCCCTCCACTCCTTGACTACCAGAATGTGAAAGCATGTTCTATCAGGAAGGCTAATTTGTACCTCTCTATGTCAAACACCCCAAACCCCAGTTTATGGTTATGAAGGGCAAGATTAATTTAGGAATTTCACAGATGCTTTAGAAAGGCATTAGTGGGGCCTCTTGGATCAGAAGAAAAAGATGTCTAAGTAACAACACTCAATAGAGTAGAGTCTAAATCCTGTTCTGGATCTTTGCAGATGGTGATCATGGGAAAGAGGAATCCAAGCACACTGGCTCAGTTTATGCAGAATCACTGGATTGATAAATCCATTCCAATCTCCATCTTGTATATGTCTAATATGCCAGTTTACCACTGCAAGAATAGTCATTGGTGATTTCTTTGCTCATATTCTTACTTTTAAGTGAAAAAACATATCTAAGAATTAATACCTTAAAAATAAATTAGTTGAGAGTAGTTATAAAAACAGCAATATAGAAATAACTTTAAATAATTCTTCAAATTAATTTGATTTTCAAGATTAACCTAAACTTAAAATAACTTAGTCACTTTTTTGCTTACACCTAAAATTAAATTATTGGTAATTAAAAATTCCTATCACCGGGCTTCCCTGGTGGCACAGTGGTTGAGAGTCTGCCTGCCGATGCAGGGGACATGGGTTCGTGCCCCGGTCCGGGAAGATCCCACATGCCGCGGAGCGGCTAGGCCCATGAGCCATGGCCGCTGAGCCTGCGCGTCCGGAGCCTGTGCTCCACAAGGGGAGAGGCCACAACAGTGAGAGGCCCGCGTACCGCAAAAAAAAAAAAAAAAAAAGGAAATCCTATCACCAATATATTATTATAATATGCTATGTATTTTACTGTCAACATAATAGTATGTTATTATTTTTTGCATATTTCCTATTAATAACATAAATCATCCAAACCATCAGTTTCAATATCTATACAGTAAACTCATAGAAATGTATCAGTTGCGGATCTTGGTGTAGGTTCAGCTCAATTCAATGGATACATATTGAGCATCTACTATATGCTAAGAAGATAATAAAAATACAATTAAGAAATGATCCCTGAACTCAAAGAAGTTAGATTTAACTTAGAGTTTCAGTTAGATGTCAGAGGCCTAATAATTTTTTATTTGTTCATATTTTATTTAGATTGTAGTAAATGTCATCCATCCAGAACTAATCCAACAGCAAAGGCCTTATGCTTTAGGTGTATGCTATGGACGTGTATAATCCCAATCATTTGAAGAAAGTGAAACATGCTATATTCTGAGGAGGACATTTGGAGGGGAAGTTTTGGCTTACACATAGCAGGCTCTCAATAAAATTCTGATGATTGAACAGTAACTCAGTTCTTCTGTTCCAACTTGGGAACCAAGGAAGACATCTCCCACAAGGAAACCCTTTAAGAGCATCGGGAATCTCCATGCTGTACCCTCTCTGACACTTCACACCACCTGGCTCTGCCACAGTCATGGCCAGGGATTCTGAAAATCCAGTGCTACAGAAGGGACTAAGAAGGCAACAGGATTATGTGAAGTTTCTGACAGCAGTGAAATCAAAAGCACTTGGCCGTTGTATATAAGAGCCATTTGAAATCAGACATTGTTAATTTGGGAATGGTCTGAATACATATTGTGCGAATACTCATAAGGTTCATGTTAAGTTTTAGTGCATAACCTTTATCCTCTGTAAATCCTGAGAAGCAAAACATTACAAAATGATTTATTCTAGAAATTGAATTGTCAGAAAAAACAATCAACTCTTTCTCAATTTCTGAAGGAAAGCACTGCAACATTTACAGAACTTTTAGATAAAATAAACAAAGCTTAGTTTTGAATATATTTTTAAAACCAAAAAGGCAAAACCTTTAAGAAATTTATGGGATCATCTTAAATTGAAAAATCGGATGGAACAGAGATGAAATATCCAGTAATGTTCTTTTGTCCCAAAGAACTTTCTTTTAAAGAATTTATGGTTTGGGGAAGGGAATATAATTTATCACTCCCAAATAACTGCTTTACTTTGTTAAAAATCTATACATCTTTATTTTGATATTTCTAATGGCAACATATATATCTTGATAGTTTGTATTCCATTAATAATAAAATCTAAAAGAAATCTATTCAAGTAAAAAAGCTATAAAATTTTTTCTAAATCTAATAATGGCTTACGGATTCTGAGCTATAGCAAATATCCTGAAATTTTAGGTCAATGATATGAATATTCAATTAAAATTTGTAATAATGAGATATGGCCTAAATGTATCCTGCAAGGACACCAGATGTTTGAACATACACAGACAAAAATTCAGATATACTATATTTAAAATATTAATTCAAATATAATATGAAATAATATAAAATATTAAAACTTGTTGGAGTCTACAGTCCAGCTCCTTTACTTTAAAATTGAAGAAGCAGAAGCCAGATAATTTCTTTCATTCACTTTTACAAGATTGCCTAGTTGGCTAGCAGAATAGAACTCAGCTTTTGCTGATGCTTACCACTAAACTGTGCTATCTCTAATTAGGGTACTGGGTTTTTAAATTAGTTTTAAATAATAGTGAACTACTGATTAGGCTATACCTTATTAAAAATGAGAACACGTACTTGGACTTTTCCAATAAGAATTTTTTAAACAAAATAGGTATCAGTAGTTAAGAGCAAGAAACTGCCAAAAAAAGGCAAAAAGAAAAAATCTGCTTCAGTATTTTGACCAATTCTGGACTTCTCAATAATTTCGCATTTTGTCACCCAATTTAGATATTCTATCCAGTGATGCTAAATCCAGTTAGAAACAATGATCAGTGAGGAGAAAATCCTCAATACTGATCAAGACAGGATTTTTTGTTAGTTTAAGTTTTATACCTAGTAAACATGGTAGATAACAAACTAATTCTGATATGGGTAGCTTGAATTAAAGTCCACAGACGTTAGCATTTTGAAAGGAAAATGAACTACCATATTTTGGTAGTTGTATCAGTTGGTAGCCCTGGAATTTGTAGCCACAACAAAGACCACAATGTACAAGGAAGAAAAGGCACAATGTTAGATAGCATCTACCAAACCAGGCCTACTGCAATTGATTCTGTCTCTAGCTTCTCTCTGACCCCACTGTCACCCTCAAATCCCTCTCAGCTTCCATGCCGAGTTTTTTATTCTGCTGCTGTTTTCTCTCTACATAGCTTCTTTCCAAACCAACATCCATGTTCCACTCATCAACCACTGCTTTAGAAAGCTTCAGGCTGGATGGCCAGGCATGAAGTGCTGGCAGGTGGTGTAGCTGTTAGGCAGCCTTGTGTATCACAAGAGATCTGATGCTATCAAATTCCTTTTCCCCCAAAGACTAAAGAGAGCAAGCCTTTGTGAGCATGCAGGAGGGGGATGAAAACAGTTTGTCTCCTGAGCAGCTAGCCTTTGTCATATTACAAATGAAATCACTTAGGAAATTTAGAGAATTAATATCATAATGAAGACGGGAGTACCCATTAGGGTGGTCTAATGTTGCTCTGGAGAAATGTGATGGATGCCCAGTGGCTGCAAGCCCTTATTTGCAGAGAGTTACCTCTGCAGTTGCCATTAGGAAGATGTCTGAAGCAGAGGATCAGACACAACCATTGCAAGATGAGATAGTGTTTGACTGGTTTCCAGGGAACGGAAGGATACAAGCTTAGTTGTACCTGTCACTACGGCTCCCAGCATTTTCCCCCCTTAATGTCTTTTTTAGCTGTAGGAAGTTTCTCTTTAAAGATTCAGTGCTTTCCTAATGACATAAAGCGAGTAATGGGGAGCACATAAAAATGTTATATAGATTACAAATGGATTCACTCTATTTTAAGACAATGTGTGCCAGCCCTAAAGAATGATTTTATTTAGCTTTACTTTTCTCTTGAAAATAAATCTAGCCAAAAATTCCGAAATGAACACACCACTGGCATCCCCATGTTCATTTAGCTTTCTATGTAAAACATCTCTCACTTTCCATGGCAGTATTTGTGCCTACCCAAAATCTGATCTGATGCTCTTTTCTGCACTAAAGCCTAGAATATGGTACTTCCAGAAATTATTGTAAAATGTAATTGAATCCTCCTTTCTGGTACTCAAATCTCTTTCTCTCTTGTACTGCTTGCCAGTGACATCAGTATACATAATTGGAAATGGGAAATTTCCAAAACCCCACATCAATTCCAGACTAGATAAAAAGGAAGGATAATTTCTCTGAGAAAAATTTGGAATGGTGTAAAGGAAAGGAAAGGCTAAATATTTCCAGGAAAGTAAGACTATTTACCTACTTTTTCTCCACTTCACAACTAATCCTTTTTTTTTTTTTTACATCTTTATTGGAGTAAAATTGCTTTACAATGGTGTGTTAGTTTCTGCTTTATAACAAAGTGAATCAGTTATACATATACATATGTTCCCATATCTCTTCCCTCTTGCGTCTCCCTCCCTCCCACCCTCCGTATCCCACCCCTCTAGGTGCACAACTAATCCTTTTGTCTCTCAGATCGGAATTTTCACAATTAGCATTTCCTGTTACTGTGCTTGCCATCCACTGAGTAATATCCCTTCTCTGCAATATTTTTCTTCCAATGTCTATCCCTTTTCAAGACAAGTTTATAGAGTAGTTCATTCTCTTGATGAAGTCAAATGCAATTTTTTATTTGAGACTGCTGTAAACACACAATCACCCAGATTTTGGAAATCTTGGTCAATTATAAATAGGAACAACTCAGAAATTATTCCCAGTTCTTTTCCCAGCATGCAAAAAAACAAAATAGCTAAACTTGCTTAATTACCAATTAGGGAGCAAACCTGTACTATTGTAGGATTTGGTTCAGTGAATATCCAGGTTCTTTCCATTGAGCTACTTTTGATTTCCTATTCTCTTCTGTATTCAAAACCTTTCAGGACAGCCAACCTAAAGGGTCAATAAAATCTCTTCCATGGAAAATGGTAAACACCAAAAGCAAGGTTCACCAAAAAGCTGAGCTAACTACTGTCTGGGTTGTCTCTGGCCCCTTTTGAAGGGGACACAATTAACTTCATTAATAAAGCTTTATTACCGTTCCAAAACAGTATATTCTACTCACTCCCCAAACACAAAAGCTTGTTGATGATCCACATGTATACCTTGCATATCCATTTGGTACTACATTTTAAATTTTCATTTCATCACATATCTTATGTCTTTAACCTTATCACATATCCAAGTCCTTTTCCCCCCAGCTATATTTTAGTCTCCCTAAAAGCAATACATATTTATCATTACAGTACTGAGTCCAGTAGTAGGCCTACTGTGAGTACTCCATAAATATTTGCTAAATGAAATCAAACTGATATAAACAGTAAATGCCATGAACTTTCTAAAACTCAATATAGATAAACAAATCCCCTGTGTGGAAGGGAAGGTATATGGTCACTCCTCTGCATTGTTTTACATTTCCTTCTGAAATGTTACATGCAAATTCCACTAATAAAGAAACGCATCGTCCCTAAAGTGAATAAAAACGTCCTAATGAAAGTAATGTACCCCACTAGCATTCAGTCCCTGAAAACACAAATGTGATCTTGGCCGGAGAAGAATCTAATGAAAACAATCACATTAAACATAGCTCTTCCCTGCTCAGTGCTCAGTAAGTGAGCAGCAGGCTTTCTCTGTCTAGCTTACAGAAAACAGGAGGTAGCAGTTTGCAAGGAGCAGTGTTTTAATGTGATTGGACTATAACAGACAATCTATTTACAGCATGCTCTGGGGAGCTTATAAACAAATGTTGAGTAATTTCAGCCAGCAGTAATTACCCTTGCAGCTGACAAGGATAGCATGAGACTTTCTCCTTCACCTTCAGCCCAGTCCAGAAGGCAGTGTACACAATGCCACTTCTAATTATTTCTGCATTTCTATGGCTAAAGACCAAAGTGTGTTATTAGTGAACATTTTAGAAGCTTTTTAAAAGCTTATTTATTAGGACAATTAAAAGGCATCACTATGACAGCAAATAAAAGGTTCCATTCTCAGGAATGCAGTATCAAATGAGCTTCTGCCCACTTACCTTGAAGGCAATGTGGACTTGTTTTGTGTTGTCTATTGTTAAGAGCTGAGACTAAAGCTTGGTAATAAAAAGAAATAGTATCTGGAATGCATTTGGTTTAATTCTGAGATATGCCTTTTGCTCTTAACAGTTTTTAAGTATTGTAGAGCATATAACTGAAGTTAGTTCTCAAAAAGCATAGAATTTTGAAATGTGTGTGTGTTGCTTGATTACAGAGCCTGTTGGAGATAAAATACACATAGTCATACTATCTCTCTTCTTCTACCTCTCATGGGAGGCACTAGATTACCCTGCCTGGTTAAAGGATTTTATCTGGAGGGGTCACTGATATTGCATCAGTTTGACATAAGGAAGATGTTAAAAATTCAAAGATCTAAAAATAAACCTTTGGCAGATAAGCTCCTAATGGATGCTGAAGGAGTAAAACAATTATGCAGAGCAATCACCCTGAGCATTTGTAATTAACAATCAAATTACTTCCCAGAAGTGTCCAACAAGAGAACTTTTGTTGAACATTTCTATACGTGCCAAACTACCCCAAAGTAATTGGGGAAATCAGTGAACTGTGGTGTGTGCTGGTTCTCAAACACCACGGCCAGTTTGGCATTCACTGAGCTTCTGTCCGCCTCGGTAAGTTCTGTTCAGATCCCTACGATAGGAATTGACAGCAGATATCTAATCCCGCAAAGTATATTATTTACATTTTTTGATACGTTACATTACATTACATTCTGTCATGTTGCATTTCATCAACAACAGATAGAATGTTGCATAACTTCATGTGACATGATGACAGATTCTCTCTCTCTCTCTCTCTCTCTCTCTCTCTCTCTCTCACACACACACACACACACACACACACACCCCACAAAACTTTTAGAAGGTGGGTCTGAGGGAATGCATTTGAATTTGGCCCTAGAAGGATTATAGAAGCCATCCAATCATGACCAAATCCATGGGTCTTTCATGACAATAACATCATGTTGCCCTGCATAGCGACACCTAAGCTTATTCATTACATATGTTGCCACTTGTTTGTAAATATTTTTAAATGTATCATTAAGATATACAATGGACCACAAAAGCAGGTTCTCAATGTTAAACAACAATATGCTGAAAACTGCCTTCCCTGAAAGAAACATCCAGAAGACAAATTAGAGTTTAGCAATACACCATCAGATGCACATCCCTGCCATTGCTCTGCTCTCATTGCTGAGACGTGGTTAGCAGACAGACAATAATTTTTCCTTGTTCTTTAGACTGGCAGGTGTCACTTTGGCCAGTGTGGTATGTGAGTGATGGATATTTTACAGCTGAAGAAATG
This sequence comes from Aethalodelphis obliquidens, assembly GCF_003676395.1. NCBI lineage: Eukaryota > Metazoa > Chordata > Mammalia > Artiodactyla > Delphinidae > Aethalodelphis > Aethalodelphis obliquidens. The sequence goes on along the minus strand of NW_020837946.1, from coordinate 67,877,477 downwards.
AGAATGTAGAAATTCAAGAGTACCTCTGGGATTTCCCTGGTCATTGTGGGCAACGCAAGGGCAGGGCGGGCCGCTGTGCTAACGCAGGACTGCTGGTAGTTGCCACGGCTGCAAGCTGCTGCCGATTCACAGCGTTTTAAATAATATTTCTATTAGCAAGGGTGTGTTTCTTCTTTGATGGAAGGATGCAGAAAGCTGCTCTCTAGGCTGTCCATTGTATACTAAACTGCTCTAATTGTTTTCCTGTGCTTTATTCAGAAATCTGGTAAAAGCTATTTCAGTGCAAAATTGCTTACAGACTTAGCACTTTTGAACATGCAGGTTTTCATACACATTAATATAATTTATCAAAAAGCTGGAAGTTTGTTTTCCTCCTCCACCCAAAAGTGTCAAATTATTTTAGCTTTACCAAAAAAAAAGAAGGAAAAACTTATTAGAAGATATTTAAGCTATGATAGTGGGAAATAATAACAGAATGCAATACAAGAGCAAAAATAAGAGTATGGTTCTCTTCTACCCGGATGTAATTGGGAACTTATGTTTTCTTGGGTTTAATCTAATTTTTATATATTAAAATTAAAGAGAAATTAAACATTTAAATTACAATGTAGGGGCTTTCCTGGTGGCGCAGTGGTTGGGGGTCCGCCTGCCGATGCGGGGGACGCGGGTTCGTGCCCCGGTCCGGGAGGATCCCTCATGCTGCGGAGCGGCTGGGCCCGTGAGCCATGGCCGCTGAGCCTGTGCGTCCAGAGCCTGTGCTCCGCAACGGGAGAGGCCACAGCAGTGAGAGGCCCGCGTACCGCCAAAAAAATAAAAATAAAATAAAATAAAATAAATTACAAGGTAAAACGAAAGCTAGCTATAAAGCTTGAAGCATATCTAAGCTATATTGTAAACATGGATTTTCAGGCTCACCTTTCTCAATTAGATAAGTTTTTAAAAATATAATTATCCAAATACATTAATATGTAAGTTTAGTAGTATTTGAGGACAAGAATAAATGGTTAAAATCTGCGGAAATCTAAAGATTTTACAAACAAAATATTCTCCAAAATTTATAGGTATATGTTTAAAATAGAAAGATAAAAATTACTTCTTTTTAAAATATGATGCAAAACTATTAAGGAACTTATTTTTTTTAATACTGTTCTGATGTTAAGATTACAAAGAAATGAATTTCTCTAGTTAAGTCTGAGTTATCCCTAAAATTTACATACCATAAACACAATATTAGAATTGTGCTTTTTGTTAAGACTATAGTAGCTATACTAAGATATACCCTTGTCCATTAAACTTGTAGAACTCAGAGAGTTCACTCAAACTAATTTGATGTAGAGGATACATTTTTAAAAAAATCAAAGTTCTTAGGGCAATTGCTTAAACGAATCATTATATGCAATGATACACAACAACACGAACACTAGGCTTTAGTTACAGGGATAGTTATCTGCCTTCATTTTGCATTAATTTCCTCCAGACCACTGCTGAAATATTACCTTGCAAAATTAAAATGGAAACCATATGTTGATTAGGGAAAACAATGTCAGGGCACATTTCAACATTCACTGAAAGAGTTAACACTGAAACTATCTCCAAAGAGAAAGAAGATATGTTGACTCAGATTGATGTTAGAATTTGTTGTTTAATGTCATTTGCCAAATGTTGTTTCATTTTTAAAGTAATTACTTATGTTAAATAAATTGAAGCATGCATGCAAGCAGCATATGAAATTAGCACTTTACTGTAATTTTAGGAACAGAAATAAGATTTTTCCCCATGAATGGAATAAAGCTTTTCCATAAAAACCAATAACATACTGAAAAACATACAGTCACAATTACTTTTTTCCCCACTTACTAATGCAAAGATAAATTCTTCTTTGGAAATCAAATATTTTCCTAACCACAGTGTTTCTTTAATTAAACTGTATTCTTTATAGTGATCAAATATAATTAGCAGTAACAAGTATTTAATGAAAACAAACTGCTACTCCCAAACCTTTACTACATGTTTTGTCTAAGTCCCACAGATGCTCCAAGGATCCCTGTCTCCATCACAAGTACAAAAACAAGCCCCCTCCCACTTTACCCAGCCCTATTTGCCAGTAGCATTTAAAACAACAGTAAAAACAACAACAAAAACTTTTGTAATTCTAAGTACTTTAGTTCACATTAACTCTTTCTCCTCTGCTCAAGGCATCGCTTCCAAAGAAGCTTAACACTTAGCAGTCCAAATATTTTATCGATTTATTGTTTAAAAATCTCATATGATATCCTCATATAATAAAGCATTACCCTGGTATCTTTATTAGTAAGTGACCAAAATAAGAAGAAAAGTGCCCACGCTGGACCCATTGACGGCTAGGTGCTATACTAAGTCTTCTGTAATTAATTGTGAGTGAAAGGGGGTTTGATTTTGCAGCCTCGTAAAACTTTTCCCACATGGCTGAACCCGCGGTCAGAAGACGTTAGGCAACGTTAACTGCCTGCACATTTCTGCAAGGCTCTCGAGGAACAGCTAGGCACTGGGGCTCCAATCCTGAGAACCTTGGGACATAAGACATCAGTGTCTACCTTTCATCTTTGCTGAGATTTGGAGTGGGTTCAGACCTCAGAGGCTTCTTAATTCTCACTAATTCATTTGCTTTTCTGATTCACTTGGCTTGGGATAACCTGAGAATGATAATGAACCTGCAAGGGGAGGTCTTACTCCCTTGCCTTTGAATGTGCTCGGCATGGATGGAGGGCTTTCTGTGAATCTTGCAAGAGGAAAAGAATCTTATTAGCACTGATTGCTAGTCATGAGGTTTCCTCTAAAAATTGCTTTTGTGTTTTAACTCTTGCTTGCTTTCTGCAAAGCTGAGTAGCAGGGGAGAAAAGTTAGATTATTTATACAAATGATGTATATTTCTGGAAGCTGGGGTGATATTTTGAGGGTGTGATTTAAATCAAATCCTAGCCTCTAGCTTTTTGTTGGTCACCAAAAAGCAACCTCAGTGTTTCCTACTCTTTTCTGCAACTGATACTAAGTTCTTTCTTCATTCCCCATAGATAAACACACCCCTGTACCAGAGAAGGAGAGTTTTCCAAAGAAATACCGAAAGCTTCTTTAAAAAAAGAAATTATTCTTAGATTTAATTTACACAAGAGTTGTCAAGTTCAGAGGCATTTCCCGTGGTTTTGGAACTCTGTTGAATTGGCACTTTTGCTTTTACAATTAGTGTGTTGTGGACGTTTAACTTCTACCTAGGTAAGAATTTGTGCTTGAGATGTAAAAGTCAATAAATGAACTGGGCAAAGTGGTGTGTTTTAGTGAAGCAATAAAAAGGGCCATTTGGGTCTACTAGTCTAGCCGAAGGTGATCTTTCTTTAGATCTTGGGATGCTGAACTACTGACCAAACTATTCCCTTGTTCGATTGTAATTGTGCTTTCACATGTTCAGCTGTACAGGCTTCCCATGCACATGGTCATAGAAGTTATATTCAGCAGCTGCGATGAAATAGATGCACCAAGCTGCAGAAGAGGGCTTGACTCAAGAATTAGAAAGGGACCTTGGTGGCAGAGCATAGTGTTAACACACTCTGGTACTTTACAAAAGGTGTGTAACCTCTGATGTCATGTGCTTATCCCCCATCTGGGGACTCTCTTATCAAGATTTTAAATTTCCTACAGAGTCTGAGTGAGCAACCCATGACATCCATACGTGATGTTAGTAAATGAGTAGCAAGGGCACAGGCCGCAAACCTAAGCCATAAATCATCACCACGTTTTGAGTATACAGAATATAAGAATGCTAAAGCAAGGAAGAGCCCTGGAGCTCTTCCAGTCCCACTCCCAGGGACTTAAAGATGACAAAACTCAGGACCAGGAAGTTTGGGAGATTTGTCCAAGGTCAAATAGCTGTTTAGTGATAGAGCTAGGAAGGGAATTCAGTATTCAGATCCCAAGTCCAGTGCTCTGTCTGAGACTGCGCATAAAGAGTGCTAGAATTTCCATGAAACTGTTTTGACAATACAGTGCACATGTTCAAGGGCTTAATGCTAAGGGAAAGTATTTCAGCAGTAAGCTGTCCTCCTAAGCCCACCACTTCTGCATTGACTTCCTATTGCCTGACACCATTAGCTCTGTTTCCATTTTGACTCTTTCCAAGGACACCCTCTTTTATGTCTTCCCCGCCAGAGAATGTCTCCACTTATTAAAGTTGAGAAATCAGAGATCAAATTTTCACCCATTTATTTTCTTCATAATCACACTATACCCCTCTCTCCACACTGGGACTCTCTATTTCTGACTGAACTGGGCAAATCTTTACTAAAATAAAATTTATTTACAATTTATTTCTAATTCCATGAAATCACTTGTTCGGTGCAATTTCATAAAATCTGTGATTTGACTTTTTATTTTATATTGGATTATGGTTGAAAGATATTCAATATGAGAAATACTTATGAAAAATGCATAAATGCTTCCATCAAGGAAACACGATCAATTCAAACAATATAGAACAGTGCATGGGTTTGAAAGCTGACAAATCTGGGCTTCTGACCTTGAGTAAGGTATTTAACCTCCCTAATCCTCAATTTTCTCTTCTATAATAGATAAGGCTTATGAAGTCCTTCAGAACGCCTAGCACATAATAGGCTTTCAACAAATGTTAGCTATTAGTGTTGTTATTGTTGTCATTATTATTATTATTAGTGGCCTTGTTATTCTATTGGTATAAATAATATTAAAAAACATGGGTGTATGGAGCATTGCAAAGCTAAAGTAACAGGATTGAATGGATTGGAGGACCATTCTAGAGAAAGAGGAGGGAAATAAATGTGAAAAGCTAATTCACAGCTCTAGCTCGAGAGACTGAAAGTGATGACATTACTTGTCACACCCTGAAGGGGTGAATCTTGGAAGCAGATGCTAATGAAGTGGCTTTGATAACTGTGGATTTGTGTCAGGTGAGGGCAACAGAGAGCTATCTAGACAGGCAACTCTGGAGGCCTGGAAGACCATGAACTTGGTTTGATAACCCCTAGGGGAAGCAGCAAAGCCAATTAGAGCTGAGGAAAGAGCCAAATACACCCTAACCAGGACCTAGAGTCTCCACTGGGTCCAGAAGAAAGTCAAGAGTAGAACCTGGGAACAAGCTAACTCACCAAGCAGAAACAAGGTAGAACACTTAAAACAGAGCTACAGTGGTATCAAGAGAGATACCAGCAGCCCCAGATATGGAGATTCCCTCAGAAAATCTTGTCTGTGGTCCCTTGAGAGGCAGCAGCAGAAGAGCCTCCAAAGACCTGGCAGTTGTCTTTGGCCTTTGGGAGGGCCCTGATGACTCTGGAAGAAAAACAGAGTTTTAGAAGGGGAAGTTTGGGGTGGTGGTGGTCATGGGAGGCGAAAAGATGGTGTGTGCTTTAACATTCACAACTGAAGTGGGAGTGGGAGCATACAGTAAAAATGACCAGCCAAGAAAAAAAATGACCAAAACTTAGCAGGAAATCCAGGAAATTATTAGGAAGGTCAAAAAAACTAACATTTATTGAGCATTCACTGTGTGCTGCCCATTCTCACTTAATCCTATTTATCCATGCAGAAGGCATTAGCATCCCTACTTCTGAGATGCAGAAACTGAGGTGTCAAGAAGTTAAGAAATATATCCAAGTTCATATAGCTCAAAATGGAAGAACCATATAGAATTAGAATTGATATCTGCCTCATATCAAAGCTCTTTCCATCCATCCCTGCTGCTCAAAATTGAAACCGTGAGAATGCACAAGTTCTCTGAGGGACAGAAAAAAAAATGTAGGCAAGAGTCAAAGAAGTCAAGTAAGTGTTTAATGCTACAGTGATTTCAGGAATTAGGACTGATAACACACTGTTGGGTTTGGCAATTGGGAAGACACTGGTGACCTTGGGAAAAGGAATTCCTGTAAAGTGATGAGGCCGGATGCCAAACTGTCAGCGAGGGGGTGGTGAGGGAATGATGGCTGGAATAGTAAAGTGCCCTTTGGAGAAACTTGGCAGTAAAAGTAGTAACTCCAAGGAATACCACAAGCTGGAGACATCTTTTTCTTTCACTAGAGATGTGAAAATATTTGTGGACAGTGACGATAAAGCCACTAGAAATGAATGTTCATTCACAAAAATGAGGGAATAATTACAAAGTGCAGTTATGCAGAAGGAAAAGGAAACCTCTGCCTGGTTAAAACTGTCCTTAAATGGTAGGAAAGAAAGAAAAGAACTAAAATTATATAGACTTACTGAGGTGGTATGAAAGACACAAGTATAGAGATATTTGGAAGTTTGGGTGAGATGGAAAATAGGAAAAACAGGGACTTCCCTGGTGGTCCAGTAGCTAAGGCTCCGTGCTCCCAGTGCAGGGGACCCGGGTTTGATTCCTGGTCAAGGAACTAGATCCCACATGCTGCAACTAAGAGTTCACATGCAGCAACTAAGATCCTGCATGCTGTAGCTAAGACCTGGCACAGCCAAATAAATAAATAAATAATTTTTAAAAAAGAAAGAAAATAGGAAAAACGAGTCAGATACCTTTGATCAGTCAAGTGAAAGACAAAGTATTTGCTGTAAATGAGATATCTTGAAGTGAATCTGGGGGCCCAAAGACTGTGGATGAATAAACAAATGAATAAATGAATGAATGACATAGGAGAAAATCTTTGGTTAGTGTCAGAAGGGAGAGAATTCACCAGATAGACAGAACCTCATTATTAAGTGAATCAAAGTACTGAACAGCCTTATGTGTTGCAAGTTGGCAGGTCAGAGCTGTTATAAACTGACCCTTTTAGGGCTATACAATCCACCTTGTAAAATGCATCCCACTGTAGCCCAAGTGGGAGACACAGTGATTATACAAGCAGCATCAATCTGGCCTCTTTGAGATGTAGCTCTTAATATGTTGCATTGAAACCAAGACAGATAAAATTGTTTGCAGCCACCTTCTCCTCCTACCATATACAGAGTAAACGGCCAATGCATCACTTCCATAGGCAGAATATAGCAGACTTTGTCTTGATGCCTAACCTCCACCATAAAAACAAAAGCCTATTGTTAAATCTATATTTATTAGAGAAAAAAAGAAATTTTCCAGGACTCACACTGTGGACATTTAGAAAAAATCTTGCCTGGAATGAATAGATTTAATAACTCCCTTTGAAAGGGCAGGAAAACCTGGCTAATATATCAACCTAGCTATTGAAGAGAGGAGGCAGAGTAAGGAGAGAGGGGGTGGGCTTCTGTTTCCTTTTTCTTTTACCCTCAAAAATCTATGACAGATCAACTTCCCTTTATTGATAGAGTATTATCTAACAACTCAGTCAACATCCAAAGTACATACTTGAACAAGATAGGAAAAAAAAAAAATGACCTTTTCATCAGTCTTAACACTGAGTTGCTTGAATTCTAAAATTCAAATCTAATTTTAAGAAAAGAAGAAACTTTTTTCTCAGTACTGATGCCATTTATTCTGACGCAACTTGGGGTTCAAAAGGTTCTGTTAGCCTGACATTCTGGACACATCCATGAATTCAAACTTTTTTCAAAAACACCTCTACAGAGGCACGTGTTGATTTAGGAAGTGTCCACATGACAGTAAAACAACCAATCAATTCAGTGAAAAAAAAAATCAATTGATTCAATAAAAACATCAAACAGGCTGTTTGCTGTCATGAAGATCAAACTACAGTTTGACAGAACTTTTACTTTTTAATCAATGGTATTGATGTCTGTAAAACAGCCCATGTTCACTGTATGAAAGAGGACCAAGTTGCTATTCGTGAGATTATTTCAAGAAAAGAGCACAAATGAAAACCTCAACTTCAGGGCAGAATCTTAACTTCCACTTTACATCTCTTCCCACCACGTCTAATTTCTTTATTATTAACCTCCTTCAAAAAGAAATTTGTTTTGTAACGTGGTGCCGTTTATTATACAGCACGATATACTCAGGTAATGTTGCCACCATAGTGAACAGCATCTTATATGTTCATCTTTAAAAGAAAGGTGGTAGATTTTCACCTTCCTTTCTTTAATGCATCATTCTTCATCCTTCTTGGCTGATATGTCTAGAATTTGTAGCATATCCATCATTATCTAACTGCCAACTGTTTTCAGAGGAGCTATTGCTTTAAGCTCATTATTTCTTCCGATTGGAGAATCTGCAGAGCCTCTTTCTACAACACAGCAGCCAGCATGGTACATGTGTACAGATGAATGGTCGGGTTGTCCTTCAGAGACTCTTTGTACCCAGCTCTGCTCCTGAACTACAGCGTATAATGAGCAGCAAATGCATACTCACGTGCCTTGAAAGTGTACAGTGAAACCGTTTAAAAAATGCCAAAATAAAGACCACATTCCATAAATAAGCTGTTAGTATAACCATGTAGTTCCACAGGGTTTCCTACTTAACCTAGGAGTTTGGGGATTATCATGACTCTTCTATAATTAGTTTCCTCAAAACTTCCTTGAAGTCAAGTACAGTTGATTGGGCAGTTGCCTTTCAAGAAGAGTTATATGAGCTACACTTTGGGAGCCTTGCAACTAAATCTGAGACTGAATGATGAAAGAACCAACATGCAGATTGTGGGGAGAGTAGGCGAAGACTCTATGAATGTTATTAGTTTAAAAGTCTGTGCAATCCTATCCATAGACACTGAGTTACAATCAGAGAAAAAGATGTGTGTCCCATCCCTTTCTCTATAACTCATTATTTAACAACCGAAGTTAACAGATATAGATGTTTCAGAGTTCAGTTTTTGGATTTTTTTTTTAAGACTGAATGGTGCTTGGAAATATTGAAAATGTAAAATCTGATCTGTCCTATTCTCTAAAGTCTATCTGGGGACATGAGATAATGGGGAGGAGATCTGCAAATAATTGCGAGGTAACCAAAATAAAGCATGTTTTTCCCCTCCTTTTCTTACAACATGGGTCAAAGCAAATACACGTTAACACTCCACCATGATCAAACCTGGTCTTGTACATTATGTATTGTTATTGTTTTCATTAAAACAAAACAAAAAAGAAAAGCCAAGAAGATTAGTTATCTCAGCTGTAAATATCTGAGTTACAGAAACACAGCTGGAGAGGCATGGTTTACTCCCATTCCACAGTCTTTCCCATGGTTAAAATCAGCAAGGCTCTAATGAGGTCTAAGAGACAAAGACGTATTGTCACTGACTCCTGCCATGCTAACACTCAAGTGCACCACCTGTAGTGATCTAGAGTCATTCTGGATCTTTAGGTATTGATAACAATTCTTTATGATCACATGAATGGATCAAAATCATTTGTTACCATGAAAAATATGAATCTACACACTATGATGTTAGCAAGACTATTAAGAAAATCTGTCATGGAAAATAAACAAAGGCATTATACCCTAGGCCATTGGGTGTTAAAGTATCAAAAAGGACAATCAGAAAATAACTATTTTTAACCTCTCAGCAGGGCTATAAGCTGCTGCTGCTAATAGTTATATATACATCGGAGAACTGAAAGATGGAAGCTGTTCTAAAATTTTAGATTTTGTCACAATATATCATTCTATTTTAAAAATAGATCAATGAAAGATGCTCTTCTTTTGAAGACATTTCTGTGCTGCTTTATACGCAAATTTCTTTTGTGAATTCTATTTATCTTCTGGCCAATTCTTTTTAAGTCCAAAAGTAAGGATTGTCCCAATTTCCTAGGTTCTTATGAAAGAAAGAATAAGCTATCTATAGTAGTTCAGTCACTAAATATCATGTTTCTATGAAATTTAAAGGCCATGGACCAACTAAAAGTTTTGATTGTAGAAAATATCACCAATGAAACATCTCATTTAGACTCCATATAAGTAATGAGCAGTTGAAGGTGTGTTGGAAATGTCCTTTTAAATATGAGGTCACTAAGAAGATGCTTACCTTTCATGTTTTTAATTAAAAATTTTATTGAGATAATTGTAGGTTCACGTGCAATTGTAAGAAATAGCACAGAAAGGTCCCCTCCTCACACACACTTTGCCCAGTTTTCCCCACTGGCAACATCTTGCAAAACTATAGTATAATACCACCATCAGGAAATTGACATTGATACAATCCACCAACTGTATTCAGAGTTCTCCAGTTTTACTTATACTCACTTATATGTCACTTTATGTTTTAAAGATTTCAATATTCCAATATATGAATTATTTTTATTACACTTTGTTAGAGTATGTGATGGGTGGGTGCCATTTGGTGCCTGATTCTAAAGTTAACCATCTCCCTGGTTCTTTAAAATAGCTAGTTACTATGTTTGGCCAAATTTAACTTCAAGAACTGATTTGTCACATGACAGTGATGGTAGCATAGTCCAAGACCAAGACAAACGTTAAACAAGAACACATTAATGCTTACGAGCAATGTGGCTTACTTCCCACCCCCTGCACCCAAGAAACTGGGTGCTTTGAAGAACACTAAAAATATGAGATAGATCTTTAAGTTCACTCCTGTGTGCAGCCATGGGTTGATTTTTGTCATTATTTTTATTGAGTGCCCTCTAGGTATATAGTTCTATATGAGTGAAAGGAAATAGTTTTATGAATAGAGACACATCTGCAGGACCCAAAGTCCTGAATTCTTGGCTGAATCCTATTGCAAACCTCCTGAATATAATCCCCAAATGGCAAGTTCGATTTTCCCTGTTTCTCCACCAGTGAGTTAAAAATTGTGCAGTGTAATAAGGCAGAAAGTACTGACACAGTAAAATTGAAAAAAAAATCATTCAGTTTTTCTCCTCTGCTTTTAGAACATTCTGTCCTCAGTCATAATAATAGTATAACCTCACATTTAAGTATTTACTATATGCCATGTTCTATTCTTAGCCCTGTTTATGCACTACCTACTTTCATTACTACCACCCCCAAAGTAATCTAAGAAGTAGAGACTGTTATTTCCATTTCATAGATGACAAAACTGAGGCCTGGATCATTTAACTTACTCAAGGCCATGCAACTGGTAATTGGCAAAGTGGGATTTTGAATTACAGTTTCTTACCCCAATATCCCTGCCTTGCTCTTAACCCACTACATTGTAATGCTTTCCTCTCTATTGTCCAAGTGTTCTCTCCTACATTGGGTCAAAAGGAAAAAATGACTTCTAGGAGCTATCCTTGTGCTCTGAGGACAGTCACTGAGATTTCTCTACATTGTGAAAGCGCTACACAGGGATCTGAAAGAACTAATAATAGGAGAAGAAACCTCCCCCAACCAATCCACTTCTACCCAGAACAGGAAAACTAAAAACAAACAAACAAACAAAAACATGAAAATTAAGTTTCTCAAGAGTAACTCTGATAATTCACAATTCTGAAGCAAAATTACAGTTACAGTGCTAGTTTGAAAAAAAAATAACACGAAAAACCCTAGTGGGTGGTCATTTGCACACCACTTGATAACCAGCAGGAAGAGTAAAAGTAGAGTCTTTTTCCAGGCAAAAACCATAGGGTAACTAAATAGTAGGCACATGCATATCCTATGCTTTAATCCAGAAGCACTGAATTTATGAGTCCTCAGAGGCCTTTTAAAAGGTAGAAGAAGAATCCGGGGCTGGTAGTCTTCAGAGGACACTGTGCAGAGAACAAAGCCCTGGATGGCATCAAATCAAGGGATTCCACCCCCCTAAGAGGTTGTAATAAACCTCAGGCGAGACACCCCACAGTACCAAATGGATCTCTCAGGGCACATACATAAAATGCCTTCATTCCTAAAGCATCAACATTCCTGCCTAAAGAGCCTTCATTATAAAAGAAGGTAAGTACACTTCTGTCAGACTCACGGACCGGCTGCCTGCAGCCTGCAATCCTGAAAATAAGGAGTCCTTGCAGCACGGGATGTTTGATGAGTAACTCAGCAGCAAACTGAACCTCATGGCCGGAGACTGCTGGTGTGCACGCCCCATCGTACAGAGAGACAGATGGAGGTGATGAGCTGGGGATGGCTTCCAGTGCAGATAGGGTGTGGGAAAGGTGGCTTGTTAATAACACTGCTGCTCCAAGCAACTTCTTGTCGGCAGTCAAAGTTTCAGGATCATGGACCTGTGGCTTCTTGAAAATTGCTGCAGGGCTGACATAATCCCTAATGTAATTCCTGGTGTAGTTCCATAAAAAAATAAGAAAAGTCTTACAACACTCCAAAGGGTTATGGTAAGGCCAGTTGTGTGAAGTGACTGACATCTGATGAAATCTTCTAGTCTTGCAGTATTCATACTGTTCAAGAATGAGATTTTTAGAACTAATATTCACATTAACCACACCTTTTTTTTCTTTTTTCTAGCAGAAGCAAACAATCAATCCCAAAGCACTTTCTTTCTTGAGATCTTTTTCTAAAAAGATTGTCAATGCACGCTGCAAAGCAATTTTTGATGTGAGAACAATCAAGTATGTGGCTCATTGTAGAAGGAGTTCATTTTCAGACAAGGTATCAGGCCAGAGCACTGAAATTTCTGCACTAGGTCAGGTGATCTTTACTTAAAAATATGATTAATACAAAACCAAATAGGAAGATTAATTTGAGCATTGTTGGAATTTGACAACGTAATTACACACTAGCTTTTTTCTCTCACACTATCAAAGATCATACTCTTACAAAATGATGATACTTGTTTCTTTTCAAAAACTACAAATCATAATAAACATTCTAAATGTCCTTCTGGGATAAGCCATACTGAATAAATGTCTTACTGAGACATTTCTTACTGAGAAGGTTCAGAACTGACAATGAGTATGACAATAATTTTTAACTAATTTATTGATCCTACAAAATGGACAAAGTTTAAAGTTTCTAGAATCGTTCAAACTGGAGCTTCCTTTTGTCAAAAATTAGACACTGGTATTCAGGTATTGATAAATTATAAAATGTATTCCATAGTTTCCCTTTTTCTAAAACTACTTTTTTTTTTCCTACCATTGTGAACTCTAACAGATGGATAACACTAACAGAGTGCTAGATAGAGGTCCACTTATATCCCTAAGAACTAGAAAACCCTAGTTTCTCAATGCCTGAGACTATACAAAAACAACAATAAACCCTTATATCTTGGGTGAAGGGTTCATATAGGTCAGCCACACATTAGCATGGAAACATATTTCTCTAACCAAATGAGTCAGTCATTTGAAAATATTATTGTATTATCTAAAGTTATGTCACCATTATGCTGTTTTTAAGAAATAATTGAGGGGAGGATGTACAGGGTGTACACTATATCAGTCCAAAACGCACAGAGAAAAATGCTGGTCATTCAACTAGATAGTTGAATGTGAACTAAACCGTGAGATGAAATTAAAAGACACAAAATACACGCATGGATTTTCACTTACTTGAAGACCACCTCAGCACAGGAGAATGTTAGCTCCAAAAGAGTATGGTTGCTGCTAAAGCTAGAGAAGACAGACATCTACCTGATTTAATCGCTGTAAACATATTTTATTTCCTACTTTCTTTGCCCTCTTTTAAAATCAATAAACATAATTCATTTTAAATGGATTCTGGATTCTGAGTTCCAGTCCCTCTTCTATTGCATGATACACATATGACTTTGAGTTTTTCAAGCTCTAGGAGTTTCAGTAATTCATGTTTAAGTAGTCTTGGGGATCCCTGGAAGAGTAAAGTGAGATAATGGATACTACGTATCTTTGATATCTGTAAAGCACTATGTATATACAGATTCCTTATTATTATGATTAATATCAAGATTTAGGATTAAGGCATTTGACCCAACAAGAGGCTATTATGTGCATAAATTTACATGATAATAGTAACACTTCATTAGGTTAGTATCAATGGGGGTAGTTCATTAGAATCTGTAGGAACGGTGCCATTTGATTAAACTAATGCTGGCCGAACACATCATATGTACTGGGTGCTATGGGAGGCCAGTTAACATACAGATGGCACTTAATCCCAAACTAGTACCATTATCCCCATTTTACAGATTAAAATACGAAGGTTCTGAGAGGCTGAGTGTTTGCTCAAAGCTACTTAACTGTTAGATTTTAAAAGGAATTATCTACAGCTAGAAGCACCACCAGAAAGAAACAAAATCATACTGGATACCTGAAGTCAAGTTACATGTTCCGTCCAATGTAAGAGTATTAAGGTGACAATGGGACGGCATATTTTTAAATTGGTTCTTTCCTGCTTTAAGTGTAGTACATAAGAGAGAAACATTGCTTCTATCCCTGTCTCTCCCTAAAAATTAATGTTATTACATAAAGCCACCTACTATGAATTAGTCGGGATCACCAGAGGGGAAAAAAAAAATCTATAAACTGTAGTCATGCTGTATGCTAGATATCTGTTGGGAGTGACTGAGCCAGAATCTGTGGGGTCTATGTGGAGTGCTTCAGAAGCACAGGGCTAGCAATCAAAAGTTAAAAAAAAAAAAAAAAAAAAATTAAATAAACATAACCTACTAGGGCATTTTATCAAGCTGTAAGACAAATAGACTTCTTTTTTAAAAGAAAAAACGTTGACATATTTTTCTCTTTCACTTAATCTTTGACTGCCTTTCAGGTGGGGGAAGGGTTGAAGTTGGAAGTGAGAGCAAAGTGATGAAGGAAAGCAGCCGGAGTCTGTCTCTCTAATATTGCTGCTAATCTGCTCCCTGCTGCCAGCCCTGCCACTCAGCAGACTCCTAGGGGCTGAGCAAGTATTACAGAGAGCCAGGAAAGGGAGCTGTGGAGGGAGAAAAAAGAAGAGAGAAGGAAGAAATGGATGTGGTTGGGGAAAAAGGAAGCAGTAAAATCTTGTTTGTAGCAGACAAACATGTACTCCCCCCAAATCCCTAATTTAGTCATGTTTCAATTCAGTGTCAATCTCTTTTTATGTATGTATGTAGGTATCTATTGGCTATATATATATTGGCTATGTCTATCTATCCAACTGGCTATGTATTTACTGTAAATTATAAGTGACTTCTCACTGAGAGCATGTGGGCTTATTATTTTTTATTCATATTTAAACATTTCATCCCCAACTAGCTAGGTATACATACATAAATAGGCACACACACTCTAGTTTAAAAAATCAGATAAATCTACTTATAAATAAATAGTTACTGATCTGCTGCTCTCTGCAATGTTGCCAGTTCACACAGTAGACCCAAATGATCTGTTTTGCTTCTGGACCTTTAGTTTAACTGAAAGATGATGAAAATGATGTGCTGCTAAAAGGTAGCCCATTAGGTTTTCGTCCTAAGGACACTGAAGAATAGGAGACAAGTAGGTGAGCTAGAATCATACTCTTGTTTGCTCATTCCCAGTTAATCTGCAAGACTCTTTTCTGGGATAAATCATCCGGCAGGACTCTTTACTATGGAAGAACAGCCCAGCAGGTAATACACACAGTCAGTAAGCTGCCAGCTTGTTGACAGCCAGTGGGGTGGATTTCATACTCCATGGGGAATGTCAGCTTCTAGGGAGTTCAAAAAGAAGCCCTAGTGAAGACAAACTCCAAGATAGTAATTTTGCCTGTCAGGAATGCATACGAGCCACATTTAGCAGTGGCCTGACTTGTCCAGACTCTAAAGAAGATTTTGAAAGGACAGGAAAATCACCCAGGATTCCTTTTCTAGCCATTCCCAGCCATCAGAAACCACAGCCTTAAAATCAAGACGGTCTCATCAGGAGAGCAATGGGTCACAGGAAAAGAAATTTCCATGTGGCAGGGGCAGACGGTCTACCTGGAACTCTACTCACTTCCAGTGAGCTGTCTTCATTTTAAACCTGAATCCCTCTCCTCCTCAGAATGCTTCTTATGGCAGGTGAATCCACTCTCATCGCAGCTCACGACACATTCCACTACAGATTTTTATATCATGCATAGATTTCTAGAAACTTTTTCTTAAAAAAAGTCTAGAAATGACAAGAAAAGTCTTCTGAATAAGAAGAAAAGAAATTTTCCTTGCAATGAAAACCTACATTCACCCCACAAATACACAAAATATTTTTACTTTCCCTCAGTGCCTTGATCTTATTAGAGAGATAGACAGAAGGCATTTAAAGTGCTTAATTATAAAAAGCAGTTACTAATCAATACGTGAAGGACCTCACTTCTCTAGAGTTACTACTGACTTGAAATTTTTACTTTACAATGATTAGCAAATAAGAATACTTCTACAAACAGCATTAAATTGGATTTTTCTTCTTCATAAAGAGAAATGTCACATGGATGGCATTTCTTAGCAGTGATTGTCCTAGATTCTTAATTTATGTAGATTATCCGCCTTAATCAAATCAACCAAGTTTTGTGAACATGGTCCATGTACCTGAACATGGAGATCAATTTCTAATATAGAAACTGCAACATATTGCCTGTAGTTATTATAAGGCATTGTGGATATATCTATAAAGGGATTTTTTCATATGTGGGTTTCAGGTAGATAGAAAAATAGGTAGAAGACAGATTAGATAGATAGATGATTGATAAAGATAGTAGGTAAATATTGATATAGATAAAACTAGATATAGTGATAAATATTCCTCACATTTTACTTTCATGTGCCATTAGTGCATAAAGGTCATGTATTTGAATCTGGAACCAGCAAGTGAGACTGTTCTTAACCTCAGTCCTAAACACCAGTATTTTATCCTCATCTTTGAACTACCCACCCTGGCCTGCCTTATAAGGCATCAGCAGTTATCATACATTCTCATTCTAATCAGGCCTTGTTTAGAATTAGAACTCCCTGGAGGATAATAAGCATTTGCCCTAAGGCATGGGTTGGGAAGGTGGTGGGAGACAGGGCAAAAATATCATGGTGCTTCAGGAATTCCATCAAGTGGCCCAACTTCAGGGCAGAGGTATTCTAATCTGGATCCTAACTGAACAATAACTAAACTGTACTATTTGCTGAGCACTATCTTTGCATTTACTTAGTATCTACATTTTATTCATGTATTTATTCTTAATGATTGTTCCATTGTTCTTTAGTTGTATGGAGTTAGTCTTAGCTTGTAAACTCCTACAGGTAAAAGAATATGTTAGTCTAACCCTATCTTACCCCCATCCCATCTTTCAATTCTGTATTTAAAGAATAAGCACTTGATAATATTATTTATGGGTTTGGTAAAATACCTTATTATGATTTTGGAGCATATCATATTCTTCTACCTTAGATAAGTGCCAATACCATAAAGCTATTTTAGTTATCTGGGATTTGATTATTTTTTCCTAATTCTAATAGGAATATAAACCCTTCCATAAATAAAATGCTTAGCAAAATACCTGTTAATAGCAAGGGCTCAATATATGTTAATTAGCCTTTTGAGACAGTATCCATAGTGGTAAGTTCATGGGCTTCAGGTTCTATCATTCCCACATTAAAAACTCTACTATATAACTCTTTGCTGTTTGAGCTTAGACAAGTCACTTGATATGTCTACAAGTAATATTACATTCTTCATAGCCTTTGCCGTGAACTAATTCATGTGAAGCACTTAGTACAGTTCTGACTGTATGGCACAAACTTTTAAAAAATACTATCTTCCCAATAGTTTTTGTCAGGCCATCTAACACTGACTCCTCTTTTGGAGACTTCTGGAAACTTTTCTCTTTTCTATTACAACCCAGGCTTTTTTCTCTCCTTCTATTTCTGTGTCCATCCATTCTGATTCTTCTGCACACACTTCTCTTTCTCCCCTGGATCCTTAAATGTGGAGATTCTCGAAACTTCAGATCTCAGAACATTTTTTTTCACAATACATTCTAGACTTAGACCACCTCATGAACTCTCAAAGGTTGCATTTCTATGTCATCATGTATGACCTTGCTTCATAAATCTCAGAGGAAAAAAGAAGATTTAGGCAGGAATACCTCCACCTTCCCCCCATAAAATCTCTAAGCCCACCTGCATCTGCCCTGTCCTCCTTGTGTCACTTCTGTACAACAGAGGTGTAGTTTTTTCCTACAAAAAAACAAAGACCAATTCCTTCACCTTTACTCCAGATCTCATCAGCTTCAGCCTTCTCCGGGACTTTGTTACATCTGTTTTCATCTCTTGTTCTACTTAACCTCTCCCTTTCTACTCAATTCTTCCCCTAGGTGTTCAAATATGTTTTAACAGTTCTTCCATTTAAAACAAAATGCAACCATAATAAACTTCCCTTTTCCCCACATCTCCTTCCAGCTCCCGCTTTAATTTTTTTCTCTTTTACAATCAAGCTTCTGGAGGGTGTTGCCTATTTGCATGTTTCCTCATCTCCCATTCACTCTTCAGCTCAATCCAGTCTGACTTTCGGCTCCATCACACCAAAACTATTTTCATTAAGGTCACCTATGATATCCGTGATGATATCTAATGGACATTGTTCTGCACTTACCTTTCCTGACTTATTAGAAACATGTAAAATACTAGTCTACATAGCTTGTTTTCCATGACACCAGACTCTCTTGGTTTACCTCAGACACTTCTACATAACTTTAACTCCACTTTGACTAGTATCACCTTACCCTCTACCCTATCTCTAAGTGCTGATGTGCCTCAAGTCTTGGCTCAGATCTGTCTTCTCACACTTTAAATACCTTCTGCATGCTATATATTTCCATATCTCCGTAACTGCCTACACCCTGTATTCTGAGCTCAAAAAACTTGATAAGCTACCTACTTATTATCTCCAATTAGAATTGTTATAGGTGCCTTAAACTTATATTTTCAAAAACTGGGCTCTAACTAGTTTTAAATGTTCCCAGCCTGATACAATGGCATCTCCATCTACTTAGTTGAAATTAGAAACAGTCTACTCAATTATTCTTAAAAGAAATTCTCTTTCATACCTCCTTCTCTCTTATTTTCCATCTATGATTCATCACCAAATCTTCCAACTCTACCTCCACTTTTCCTTTACACTACTACCATGCCAATCCAATCACTGTCATCTCTCACTGGTATTATTATTATTTTGGCCATGCTGTGTAGCTTGTGGGATCTTAGTTCCTCGGCAGTGAAAGCACAGAGTCCTAACCACTGGACCACCAGGGAACTCCCTCTCACTAGTATTTCTGATATAACCCCCTAATTAAACTATCTCCTTTTTTGATCTCCATCATCCACCCCACCTCCTAGAAGCCACACAAAAAGATGCAAATCTTAAAATTCATCTATAATTTGCCACTCTCTTAAAATAAATTCTAAAATTCTTAGCATGGTCTAAAAAGCCTTGTATGATCGGGTCTCTGACTCCCTTTACAACTGCATCTCAGGGTTTATCTCCCTTTATTCTCTAAGCTTCAGCCACTCTCAGGTTCTTTGAGTTCCACGAATACTTGCAGCTTTCTCTAACTTCAGCATTTCCATACATGCTGTTCCTTTTGCCTGAACTATATATCCAGCATCCTTAGCCCAGGTAACTCTTTCTTTTTTTTCAGGTTTCTACTTAAGTTAAACATCTTCAGAAAAAGCTTTCAATTTCCCATAATTAAAGTCAGATCCCAATTATAATGCCTAATTCTATCACTTTTTCTTCATAGAACTAGGAACCCTTTAAATAATACGTCAATTTGTATGACAATATCTATCTGCCATGGTAAACTCCACGGAGGCAGAGACCATGTCTACTTGTTTACCACCGTATCTGTAATACAGAATTAGGCAGATGGTGGGTACTCAATATGTTTTAATTGAATGACTATCCAAATGTCTATAACCCTTGTCTAGCCTTGACCCCACTCCTGAAAAGCAGACTTCCATTTCCAAATGCCTACTTGACATATCCACAGAAATAAAACACCTTTAACTTAGCAATTAGCAACAAAACATACCATTTGTCCCCTCCCAACCTGCACCTTGCATTCCCTATCTTTGTTATTGGTATTTGTCACCTTCCTCCATTTTGGAATCTCGAAGTAACTTATTTCCTCCCTTTCTTTCCCTCTTGATAGCCAATTAATTGTCCAAATTGGTCACGTCTTCCTCTGTGGTATTTCTCAAATTTACCCTTCCATTTTTATTTCTACTGCTAACTTCCCATTCAGGCCTTCATCATCATTCTCCTAGACCGACTGAATGGCCTTTCTGCCTCCAATACTGGACTTAGTCACTGCATTCTCTACATTGGAACGATTGAGACAGCGTAATGGTTAGGAGCATGGATTCTGAAGCCATTACACCTTGACAAAACTCTGGCTCTGTTTTTTCCTAACTTTGACTGTTACCAAATTGCTTAACCTTCTTGTGTCTTATTATAAAAGGAGGATAATAATGATAACTACATGTGGTACTATGGTGAGGGTTAATGAATTAATATACATTACACATGCCCAGCAATGCTTGGCACTTACTAAGCACTCAAATAAATATTAGTTAGTACTATTGTATTGTTAAGACTAATATTCTAAAAATTCAGACTAAATCATGTCACTCCCGTCCATGCCCCACCACTGCCAACAGAACAATACTCAGACTCCTATTTAAGATACTCAACAATCTGAATTCAGCCTATCTTTATCACTACCCAGTTCAAACTTCCTCAACTCCTAAACTCCAAAAATACCAGATAAATTCAGTGTCCCCAATTACAACATGTACTTTTTTGTTTCCATGCCTTTGATTATGTTATACTTTCAACCTGCAATGCCTACTCCACATCTTAAACACTTATATATTCAAAGTCAAGACTATTTTCAAGGATATCCCTGAGTCTCTTAGGCAGAATTAATTACTTTTTATTGTGTCTCCCCTAGCACTTGTGCCTCTATTTAACACTAATTTTGGTTTGCTTTACATTACTTATTTCATTCTTTTCTGCCTCCTTACCAACTATCCCCAATGATGCAATAAGCCTGAAAGCTCCATTACAGCAGCAACCATGCCTTAAGCACCTCAGTGTATCACACAATATTGAGTGGTATCTGGCAAGTTTACCAGCCAGTAGCAGATACTCAACAGTTATTTGCTGACTTTAATTGAAAAGGAATTGAGTAGTTTAAGGATTTGACAAAAATAAGACACTTTCCCTTTTTGGAGACACTACCTAGATAGCATAATGATAGAGCAGTACTTATTATTGACATTATTGCCAACTATTTAATCATACCTTGTATCAGTGGAAAAAAAATATTATTTTAAACACTCTGTTAATATAAACTATTATTGGGAATTAATAAATTAATTAAATTAATTAATTTATTATTAATAAATTAATAATAGTTTAATATAAACTATTATTGGGAATTCCCTGGTGGTCCAGTGATTAGGGCTCCGTGCTTCCACTGCAGAGGGCACAGGAACTAAGATCCCGCATGCCACACAGCACAGCCAAAAATATATATATATATACACATATATACATACATATATGTATATATATACTATTATTTTCTAATTTAAAATAAATTATATTATGAATATTTAGCTTATCAGTAAACTATTTCCTTATAATAAAGACCAGGGATGTGGTAGCAATCATTCAAGCATTTTATATTTTAAAAGTTGATGAATAAAACATTCTGAAGCCATTTTTTTCCCAAAATAAAAAAGAATGCTTTGTTCACTCTCCTACGTAATCTCTCTGTTTACCAAATTTCAGAACAGTGAGAGGTTTGACTTTTTCTCTTTACAGTGAAATTATTAACCTGAGGAAATGCAGTATCTTCAGGGGCTAGTAATGGAATCCTGAACAAAACTTTGAAATTGCATAGAGATGTAGTGTCAGTTAATCAGAAGTTTTTATTTCCCCACTCCAAACTGCAATCTGTCTCTATTTGGAGCAGGATTTTTGTCTTTTTGGCAACCTCTTTGGCCAAAATTGAATATAAGCAGCCAGTGCTCTTTTAAAATAGTTCAGCAAGGCCAGAAAGGAAAATTGTGCCAAACAATCCTCCTATTCCAAGACCTATGATGCTTGATTTTTAGACCCAAAATCAGTCTAGTCAGGGTATCTCCTGGCTAGGACCTCATCTCATTATTTTTTCAATTCATATTGGATCCACTGTTAAGCTATTTTCAGTCATACATATTGACCTAGATTCTCCCACAGTGTAAGCTATTCCCCAGGAGTATGCTAGGTACTTGAGGAAACTGCATTAACACTTTCAGGTATGGTATGATAACTGGTTTTCTGATGGATGAAAAGAGCTACCTCCCAGGATATTAAAAGATACCTTCATATCCTGAAGAGGATTTACTCAACTTCACTAAGTGTCTGCTGTGCAAACCAGGGGAAACTCAGAAACTAGGAAAAACTGTTCACTAAATAGAAGGCAGGCAAATATTTAGATAATAGATTTTTTTAAAACTTCTAATAGAAATTACAGTGAACGTTTATAAGCTAGCTCCTTATTACAGAAAAGTCTTTGACTCAATACTAAAGTTAGCACAAAATTAAAGTCCTATTTTGAAGATCATAAATGATAACTTCCTCCAAAAGCATCCTTCTCCCAGTCTCTGCCACCCATCAAAGGGTCTTCTGTGATCTTTTAAAGGTGGTGCTTTACTTTCTCTCAATTGAGCCTTAAAGCAGGTATGTATTCATTTTTTTAACCATATTATTAATTACTAGAGAAACCCAACTCAAACTAGCTTCAGCATGAGTAGCTGATTGTTGTTGGCTCTCCTAACTAAAAAATTCAGGGATAGATGTTTGAAGAATGGATTTAGGGGTTCAAATACCACCCAGCTCATTTGATCTTTCCACTCTTTCTTCACTTCTCACCTCTTCTTTCTTCTGCATTTGGCTTCGTTCTCTCGTGTGTTCTTTCTTCATAATGGTGGCCCTTGTACAGCCCCAAGCATATCAGCTTAGCAAATCAGCAAAAAATAATGTTTCAGTAAAAGTCCCAGCATACTGTATAGTTGTTGCTTGTTTACAAGCATATCTCCCTCAATAAACCCTGTGCCTCTCATGGTCAGAAGCTGTTTCTAGTGAGGCAAGGAGTATCTAGTATGTGGAGAGATTTAGTAAATGTTTGCTGAATATGGGAAAAGTGGCTCCAACTTTAAACAAAATACTTTCAACAATACATTTGCAAATACACTTGCACATTCATTTTACTCCCAAGATATATGTGGCAATAGTTACTTAGAAGGAGACTACAAAATTCAGTAGGATCTAATGGCCTTCCAATTGTTTAAAAACAGTACTGATGGATACCACTATCTTTGAGGTTTGTTGCTACTTGAAAAAATACTGGTGAGGGGACCATGGAGATGAATTAGAACTTGACTTAAGCTAAGGTTGTTGACGATTCAAATTTATTACCATCAAAAAAGTAAAAAGCTGTTTACTTGCTTCTTTGAAATATGCCAGTAGGTTTAACCCCGTCCTAAGCTAAAATCTGTTCTCTCTTCATTAGAATCTCTTCTAGGCAGGAACGGAGGTGTACACAGAGGTCCACAGTTAGACTTGAGCTTTCAGTTTTGGTGGCATCCAATTCTTAAGACTCCAAAATAAATTTACTGACTAGGATTATCAATTCATTTTACAGCTTAACTTCCTTTTAAAAATGACCACACAGAAGCTTCAATAAATATCCGGCTTGGAAACAGGCAAGACAGGTGCAAAATGCTCTCCTAAGGTGCTGTATAAACTCTTCCAAGCCTTGAAGAGGTTATTTGCTAAACATCTAAAAGAGTTAATGATCTTCCAAAAGGGAATAAAGATCACACTCGGTGTCCTCCAAGCAGCACTAACGGCCCAGAACACTAAATCTTATACTCTTCTCTAAGTGACTTCAGTTTTCTTTTTGCCTATTGAGAGCAAAATCTTACCCCTTTAAAAGGGACAAAGGATGAAACTACTTTTAGATTGCATTAAAACCATATGCTGCCCAGGAAATTCAACATTGGCAGGCAGTAAATTACACTTTTAATCTGCTTGTTGTTCCTGGGTGTTGCCACAAACATATTGCAGTATGTGGTACCACTTAGTGGCTGGATAACCTATCCATGCCGTTTGGAAAACATGTTGTATTAATGATGGACTTCGGTGTTAACTCAATCTCCACCCCCCCAAGCTGGTTTAGATCATAATGCATCATTTTATAAGTATGAATAACAAGCACTTTAGTGCAAATTAATTTAGATGCCACCCCACCATTTTGCAAAGTGAAATTAAAAGAGATTTTTTTAGCCTAACCTCGACTGTCTATTAAAGTTGTGTATATAAACAAGCCAGGTTATCTTTTTCCTTGTGACAAATGTTGTTTTATCTAACAGCCGCTTTCCTAGCAGTTCAGTACTCCACCACCCTAAATTAGGACACTTTATCTTAAGGCTTCATAATCTTATGAGACTATAATTGGAAAGTTTATAAAAAAAAAAAATCCTGCTTTGTAAGCTTGGCAGCTGAGATAGGAGGGAATGAGAAGGGCTACAGCAGAATTACACCATCACTGCTAGCCTGACTCTGCTTGACAGAGCCGTTTAATATTTTGACAAGACAAAATATAAAGCAGCATTTTATTCTGTAGAGACTTCACTAGACACAAGCATGGAAGTGCTTGTGATCAATAAAGTTTGCAGTGGAGAGTGATTTATTTACAGCAGGGTATTATGTAGAGAAAGAGCTGTGATATTTCCACAGGCTTTGACGGCATAATGGGCCCCTCTCAATCCTTACATGGAAGGGTTAGATTGTCATGGTTGTTCAGGCAGTATTCAAAACGTTATCTGATCAGCCTTAAAGACTTCAGAACGAGACAGATGATTAGTTACCCTAAACGATCCTCATCATGCAGAAATTGATGATTTAATATAGTCAATGACAGACGATTCCATTTGTACTAGATAAAGTGTCTGCGGTTTGTATCAATCATAATAGAGTTATTATTGAGCATAAAAGAAAAGCATGTTTAATATCATTAATTCCAGATATGTCGCTTTCCACATCTGGCATTCATCCATAGACCAGAACCACTCCAGGCTATCATTCCTGCCTCTATGCCGGTGACTCCACTGTTTTTTTGTAATTTCAAAATGTTTTTCAGCACCTCCAGCTAGGCGCAATAACAGTTTACAGATTACCTATGTCATCACATTTTGACAAACTTCTCAATCTGATGTGACCTTCGTCTTTAGCCATCTGCTTGCCTTTGTTTCTACTCTTTTTTGATAAACCTCCACAGCTTAAAGCTGTAGTAGTTTGTTCCATACACTGTATTTCTAGGTCAACATTTCACCTGTGTAAATCCAGAAACACAGACTTCAGTGTAAAGATGGTGACCTGGGTTCAGGTCCCCAGGTACCTGACTCTCCCTCACCCCCTTAGTTATATTTTTCATCATTCATGTCAAATTCATTTTGATTGTACGGAGGAGAAAGCACACAATCAGAAAAAAGGAAGTACAAGTGGGAGCTGGGGTGATGGAAGAGACAGACAAGAATAATTAGTAAAACTGAGAAGTTAGAAAAGATAGGAAAAATATGTCATTTCTAAATTTGACTTCTCTGTAAACAATGTAACAGTGGGAAAGCCATATAAATAATGAAGGAAGAGACACAAACTTTCTAGGGAACAAAAGTATGGTTACCTAAATTAAATGCTGTTTCTTTTTTATTTTAAATAATTTAATTTCCAAGTGATATGTTGAAATAACAAAAAAAGCCCAGCTTCAAATATTGCGCATCCATTTTTTAGGGAGGAAAAAACTCAGTAAAAACAAAGAAGTCTCAGATTTAAGTTACTTATAATCACAAATGTTTATGCAGTCCTCGAGGTTGTAGAAGACACTAGGGATTTTTTTCTTTTTGTAATAAGAGTTGATTTGCAGATAATTTTTTATGTATTTATTTAACAAATACTTATTGAGCACCTACTATGTGCCAGACACTGTTTAGGCACTGGGGATACATCAGTGAACAAAAGAGACAAAAAGCTCTGCCCTCATAATGCTCACATTATAATGCTGATTACTGATAAAAGGGATTGTGAGAAGTTAGATGGTTAAAAGTAGAACATTTTAAAAGATTAAGGATAGGATCAAAATAACAAACCTCAGGAAAGATAAACAAAAATCAAGATCTCCCTCTACCTTCATAAGTATTAGGTGTTAGGCATATGTACATTGGGAAGTGAAAAAATGTCATCATTCCTAGATGTATTTAGTCCAACTAATTATCAACACTAATATATTTGTTTCCTCTCATTTTGCTTGGTGGGGTCAAGTAAAAGAGATTAATACTTCTTCAGGGACAAAGAGTAAGTTTTCAAGTTTAGCTCCCATTGACTCATCAATATGCTTTAGTTATCACTGCCTCAACATGACTGGTTTTCCAGACAAAGTCCAAAATCTTCTCCATGTATGAACACTCCTTGTTAATTATAGAGGCAACTAATAGATTATGTAAGTACACATATAGCTTTTCAATTATTTTGTTGAAAACTACTGATGACATCTAAGGTCTAAATATTAAAGTATTCAGGGGAATAACTTAGCAGATTAGCCAAATCAGATTTAAGTATACAAATCTTATGAAAGACCCCCTATAATAGTAAAACATTCAGATTTCTAGTATTGAAGCTGGGCTCCAAAATTTTCTAACTATTTGACAAACTCTAAACCTCAGGTTTCTTGTTTTCAAAGTAGGAGAAAATATCTGCCTTGCCTTCTTGCAAAGGGTTACCTTAGGCGTGATTTTTAAAAGTCAACTATTTTGCAATAAGAAAAACATGAGATACAACCTAGTCGAACTCCTCCATTTCATTAATGAGAAAATAAAGGCCGGGAAAATTTAAGAGACTTAATCCAGGTCAATTTAATAGCAGAACTGAGATTAGATCATTGTTCTCAATTTCTTATCCAGTGATTTTTCTTTTCCTCTATGAGATAATGTAGTAAAAATGCTTGGAAAACTATGACATGCAGAAAGAATATGGTATTATAATGATGGAGCAAAATGATATTATCTTTCTACACCTGAGTTTTTATATTTGTCAAAAAGGCATTCCTGAATATCTCATAATGGATTCTATTAAGAATTAAAAGGAAATTTATGCAAGAAACATTAGAAATGTAAGAATGATTTCACACCTTGTATAAAATTTTATATGCAGATAAAACTATGAATGTCCCTCAATAATCATGTTAATAGATCATGCCAAGTTTGACACTTTAGTTCTCTATGTAATAATTTATTCAACTGCCAGTATCAACATCATATTGGTTGAGTCTTATAAAATAATAAATCATGGCTGTGTTTTATTTTATTCCCATGACTAAGGTTAGGTTTTAATATCTTTCTGATGATCTAACACTCTCAAAGCAGACAGCAGACACCAGTAAACAAATACACTGTTATTTGAGAAAGACTTTCTGTTCATTGATGGGTTTAGCCTTGACACTAAAATGTATATAGAGAAAGTGTCACTCAACTTTTGACATGCAAAATGTTTGTGTCAGACTCAGAGCAGTTTCAGAAAGCAAGTGACCATAAAGTAACCTAAAGCTAGAAATCAAAAGCTTTCTGAATCAGAGTCTAAGAAGAGCACCCTTTGGTTCTGTTTCAAGCTCGTTACTGATTTTACTTTGACCATTAATCAATTCATCTGTCCTCAACATATTTTATTATTAAACTTTTTAAAAGTTTTTTTGGTGGACCATTTTTAACATCTTTATTGAATTTGTTACAATATTGCTTCTTTTTTTATGTTTTGGTTTTTTGGCCATGAGGCATGTGGGATCTTAGCTCCCCAACCACGGATCAAACCCTCACCCCCTGCATTGGAAGCAAAGTCTTAACCACTGGACGACCAGGGAAGTCCCCTGTGCTCAACATATTTTAAATGCCGACACCTATTTGCCTGCCCCAAAATCACTGTGTTGACAATTACTATCTAAATCAGATTTTAACTATATAATTGTAAATTTGCAAGTATAAGGAAAATGGAATCTATATGGTAAAATCAAGGCTGTAGTCCTCCATTTCACTTCACAAATCTAAAAGGTTAACTAGATCCACTTTGAATTTGATCAGTGGGCATAGATATTTAATTTAGAACTAAAATTATGCAAAAAGTCATTCTAATGTAAAGGGAGGAAAATGCAAAAGGTTTTCCAATCAGTTTTCTACTTCTGAACAATAGTCATTATAAGTAGCAAATAATGCTTCAAATAGAAAAATAAAGATGCTGGTTTGGATAACTTTACTCATTTCTCTTTTAAAGACAAGAATGCTATTCTACAATGCTTTAAGTTTCTTATCTGTAGTTACAAGCCAGCAGGAAACCTGAAGTTCTAATCTTTAGAAATTTCTCTTGGCACATACAATTTTAAAAATTAGGGCTAATTCTAAAATTTGTTATTTTATCAGTAAGTGTTTTGTTGTATATGGATGTAAGGCATTACTTTTTTTAATACTCTGTACTCTGATTTCCCTCTCATTTCTGTATCTTTGTTTATGATATACCTTTGTCCAAGAATTTCTTTCCTTTTCATCTTCTCCTATCAAAATACTGCATTTCCTTCAAGTGCCAACTTAAATCTAAATTCAACCACAAACCGTTCTCTGGATGCTTCAGGTTTATTTATATTTCTTTGTTTTTTGTTTTGTTTTTTCATTTCTAAAGCAATTGTGGTCTACACTACATCCTCCAGGAGCATGCGTTATTCACTAAACACACATTTAGTGCCTGGTCTAAACATAATTTGTATTAGGCACCGAGACTACTAAGAGGATAACACATGAGACAGTATTCCACCTTATGTGGTAAAAGACGGGAAACCATGCATCTGGTTAACTCAGAAGAAATGCTTTTACATATTACCTCATTAAATCTTCATAGTATCTCAGTAAGGTAAAATTATTATCCTATATCTCACCTATATCATTGGTGAGAAAACTGAGGCATTAAGAGATTTGGTTACTAATCCAAAGATTCCAGAGACAGATTGCTTCCTAATCATTCTAGGTTTATAAACCTCATCTCCACAACCACCATGATGCCCCAGCTCTCTGAGAAGCTGGGGGCTACTTTTTAAACTCCTTTCCATTCTATGACTCGATGGATAAAAGAATATACAGTATGTTCACTTAACTATTTATTGACTGATTGCAGAGTATGAGTTCAAGTCAGTGAAGATCTAGATAGATATTTGTCAAATACATATCATAGTTGTAACGTTTTCTGTATTATTAATAAGGATAGTAAAAACCATTTAAGGGCTTCCCTGGTGGTGCAATGGTTGAGAGTCCACCGGCCGATGCGGGGGACGCGGGTTCGTGCCCCGGTCCGGGAGGATCCCTCATGCCACGGAGCGGCTGGGCCCGTGAGCCATGGCCGCTGAGCCTGCGCGTCCAGAGCCTGTGCTCCGCAACGGGAGAGGCCACAACAATGAGAGGGCCGCGTAACGCGAAAAAAAAAAAATTTAATAGTCTAATCAGTACTCTCATAAGACTGAAGGAAAATGCAATAGGTAAAAAACTGAAAAAGCAAAACAATAACAAAACCTAGCTTCTTTTCTCTATGATAAAGCTACAGAAATATACAACCATAAGTTCATTTTGGAATTTTGCAAATTTAAGAGGTCAAATTCACAGCTACCCTATCTTACCTGTATACCAGAAAAAAACAGAAAATTCTAAACCTTTCAAGCAATGTACATTTCAAGTATAATAGCAACTTAGATATGTAGGTTCACTATCTTAAAGAAAACCAGGCAATCACTGAAGGCAAAATTCCTCCTTCAGATCTCTATAAACAATCTGGACTCAAATTCTGTACAAAAATCTCATTTAAGATCAACAAGAGAAATGCAAATCTGAAATATGGCTCATTATCCTTTAATGATACTTTATATTATATGTATATTTTCACATATTCACATACATATTGTTAGTAAGCAAAAATATCAGATGCCATTTGAATGTTACAATAACATTACATGAATTCAATGATAAAATTACTAAGGGAAAAGAAAAACTGTGGGAATGGAATCTCAAGCGTTACAGATATACTGGATTGGCCAAAAAGTGCCTTTGGTTTTTAAGTAAAAATAAAAAGACACATTTTTCATTTTCACCAAGAACTTTATTAAACAACATATACACCCTTCTGTTCCACAACCTTCTGCCATTTTTCAAGCAACTTCATAGTTCCATCTTCCCAAAACTTTTTATCTTTTTGAGCAAAGAACTGTTCCAGGTGCCTTTTACAGTGTTCCAGAGAACTGAAACTTTCCATTAAGAAAATTTTGTAAAGACCGAAATAAATGGAAATCCGAAGGTGCAACGTCTGTTTGAATACGGCAGACGAATCAGAACTTGCCAGCCAAACTGTAACAGTTTTTGCCTGGTCATCAAAGAAACAGGCGGTCTTGCGTTATCCTGATGGAAGATTATGCGTTTTCTGTTGACTAATTCTGGACTCTTTTTCTCGAGTGTTGCTTTCAGTTGGTCTAATTTCGAGCAGGACTTGCTGGAATTAATCATTTGGTTTTCCGGAAGGAGCTCATAATAGAGGACTCCCTTCCAATCCCACCCTATACACAACATCACCTTCTTTGGATGAAGACCAGCCTTTGGTGTGGTTGGTGGTGGTTTATTTCACTTGCCCACCATCTCTTCTGTTCCACATTATTGTACAGTATCCACTTTTCATCGCCCATCACAATTTGTTTTAAAAACAGAACGTTTTCATTATGTTTAAGTAGAGAATCGCATGCGGAAATTTAGTCAACAAGGTTTCTTTCCTCTTAACTTATGTGGAACCCAAACATCAAAGCGATTAACATAACCAAGCTGGTGCAAATGATTTTCAGTGCTTGATCTGGATACTTTGAGTATGTCAGCCATCTCCTGCATGGTATGACGTTAATTGTTCTCAATTAATGTCTCGCTTTGATCGCTATCAACTTCAACTGGTACCCAACCACGGAGCATTGTCCAGCGAGAAAACTCCAGCGTGAAACTTCACAAACCACTTTGACACGTTTGATCAGTCACAGCATCTTCTCCACACTGCCTTTTTTTTGCATTTCAGTTGTGTTTTTATCTTTCTTGAAATAATAAAGCATAATATGCCAAAAATGTTGCTTTCTTTCTTCCATCTTCAATATTAAAGTGGCTACACAAAAATTCACCAATTTTGACAAGTTTTCTTTTAAATGCACGTTGATATGACAGCTGCCACATACGATCTAACAAAATTGTTTTGAATGAAGTTAAAGACAACTAAATGCTACTAGAGCCATCTTACGGAAAAAAACAGAACGAACCTTTTGGCCAACCCAATAATTATGAAATATTCCTATAAACCATGTCATATTCCTAGAAATTAAATTTTTATTCCTGCCTAGTCTCTGTATGTGTCAGGATTAAATTTTTTTTTTTTTTTTTTTTTTTTGTGGTACGCGGGCCTCTCACTGTTGTGGCCTCTCCCGTTGCGGAGCACAGGCTCCGGACGCGCAGGCTCAGCGGCCATGGCTCACGGGCCTAGCCGCTCCACGGCATGTGGGATCTTCCCAGAACAGGGCACGAACCCATGTCCCCTGCATCGGCAGGCGGACTCTCAACCACTACGCCACCAGGGAAGACCAGGATTAAATATTTGAGTTTCACACCGAAAATAAACATTACCACTCTAAAATATTAAAGTAAAAATTAAAAGTAGAAGTATGTAAAATTAGAAGGAAAAAGTATATTATTAATTATCTGCATATTAGAGATGTCATTTAGAAAATATTTCATCTCAAGTTGCCTTTTTTATCCCTGACACTCAGTACCCTATGTATCTATTTCTCTTTTGTCAGGATCAACATGCCTGGGAACACTCTAAACAGCCAGGTGCTATGGCAGAGAATTACACACATGCCACCTGGCCCGTCCTCCTAAGGTATGTAGATATAGTGACTAAGGGTGAGCTTGCAGGGCTTAGGCTGCCTCAATTCAACTCCTGGCTCTACCATTCATTAGCTATGTGATTTGGTATGGATTACTCAATTTCTCTGGACCTCAGCTCCATGATCTTAAAATAAAGCCAAGTACTTCATGTCTCATGAGCTTGTCATAAATATCAAATGAGATAATGCATATAAAACACTTAGTACAATGCCAGGCACATAAATAATGGTCAAGAAATATTAGCTGTTATTACTACTATTATTAGCCAATAAGAGCTTATCAGTAAAACCAACATGCTGTTAGGGTTTAAGTTCTTCAATAGCAAGGTCATGTCATAACTAGTTTTATATTCTTGATGCATTAGTGAATGTGGATTGAATGACAGGCTAACTATGTGAATAAAACCAATGAATGCAAATATATTTAAGATATAAGATATACATATTCATGTACATATATACACACATATACATGGTAAAAGACATATTATACATACATAAGATCTTTGGTAAGATCATCAATTATGTAGATTTAGTCAACTTATCAATTAAGTGGAAATAATAAGCAAACCAGACGGATATTTGACTGAATTGACCCACTGACTGATTAAATTCATAGGTTCATTCTTGTGGTTCAGAGTAGTAAAGCCCCACTAATATTTAAGGAAAAGAAACATAATGTCAATTGAAAAGGAGAGTGAAGCATTTAAATCATAAGTAGAGCAAGGATAAGCATACAGAAGCTAAAGAAAGGGGTAAACAGCATATTTATACACTGGTGGGAGAGGGGAGACTGAAGAATATGGCCACAGGGAGTTTAGGCAAAAAATGCAAAGTAGAGGAGGCAAAGAGTTTGAAAGTATAAATTCGCTTTCTTTCATAAGAATACCATTAGAAAGGTGAACATACTATCTTGGAAATATTATACCAAGCATTCCAAAACCACACATAAATAAATACTGAGGTAGCTAAGTATTTGCTCCTAGAAAGCAATCCCTCAACTTTAAGCCTTACTGAAATTATTTGTGCGTTAAAGACACACACACAAAAACATGCATGCAAGCAAATATGTACACATACACACACACACATTTCTTGGTTGCCTAAACTAAAATTTTAAATCATTCTCAAAAGTACTGAAACTATAAATTTCAGTATAAACAAACAAACAAGAAACACTGACAACAACAACAAATCTAACAGATAATCTATAAAACAACCTTTGTATCTGGCATTTACAAATTAGTAACAGACAAAAATCTATGTTCTTAATTGCAACTCTGGCATAGATGTGATTGTAGTGACTACTACCACTCACATATGGTATTAATTTTTATAAGGTCAGCTATTAATGGCCCACCATCACAGATAATTCCACTTCTATGAATTTTTTTGTATATTTGAATTTTATTTTTTTATACAACAGGTTCTTATTAGTTATCAATTTTATACATATAGGTATATATGTGTCAATCCCAATCTCCCAATTCATCCCACCACCATGCTCCCCCCCAGCCCCCAGCTTTCGCCCCTTGGTGTTCATACGTTTGTTCTCTACATTTGCGTTTCTATTTCTGCCTTGCAAACCGGTTCACCTCTACCATTTTTCTAGATTCCACATGTATGTGTTAATATACGATATTTGTTTTTCTCCCTCTGACTTACTTCACTCTGTATGAGTCTCTAGGTCCATCCACGTCTCTACAAATGACCCAATTTTGTTCCTTTTTATGGCTGAGTAATATTCCATTGCATATATGTACCACATCTTCTTTACCCATTTGTCTCTTGATGGGCATTTAGGTTGCTTCCATGACCTAGCTATTGTAAATAGTGCTGCAATGAACATTGAGGTGCATGACTCTTTTTGAATTATGATTTTCTCAGGGTATATGCCCAGAAGTGGGATTGCTGGGTCATATGGTAGTTCTATTTTCAGTTTTTTAAGGAACCTCCATCCTGTTCTCCACAGTGGCTGTATCAATTTACACTCCCACCAACAGCGCAACAGGGTTCCCTTTTCTCCACACCCTCTCCAGCATTTGTTTGTAGATTTTCTGATGATGCCCATTTTAACTGGTGTGAGGTGATTCCTCATTGTAGTTTGGATTTGCATTTCTCTAATGATTAGTGATGTTGAGCATCCTTTCATGTGTTTGCTGGCAATCTGAATATCTTATTTGGAGAAATGTCTATTTAGAACTTCTGCCCATTTTTGGATTGGGTTGCTTGTTTTTTTGATAATAAGCTGCATGAGCTGCTTGTATATTTTGGAGATTAATCCTTTGTCGGGTGCTTCATTTGCAAATATTTTCTCCCATTCTGAGGGTTGTCTTTTGGTCTTGTTTATGGTTTCCTTTGCTGTGCAAAAGCTTTGAAGTTTCATTAGGTCCCATTTGTTTATTTTTGTTTTTATTTCCATTTCTCTAGGAGGTGGGTCAAAAAGGATCTTGCTGTGATTTATGTCAAAGAGGATTCTTCCTATGTTTTCCTCTAAGAGTTTTATAGTGTCCAGTCTTACATTTAGGCTTTTAATCCATTTTGAGCTTATTATTGTGTATGGTTTTAGGGAGTGTTCTTATTTCATTGTTTTACATGTAGCTGTCCAGTTTTCCCAGCACCACTTATTAAAGAAACTGTCTTTTCTCCGTTGTATATCCTTGCCTCCTTTGTCACAGATTAGTTGACTATAGGTGCGTGCGTTTATCTCTGGGCTTTCTATCCTGTTCCATTGATCTATATATGTTTTTGTGCCAGTACCATACTGTTTTGATTACTGTAGCTTTTTAGTATAGCCCAAAGTCAGGGAGTCTGATTCCTCCAGCTCTGTTTTTTTCCCTCAAGATTGCTATAGCTATACAGGGTCTTCTGTATCTCTATACAAATTTTAAGGTTTTTTGCTCTAGTTTTATAAAAAAATGCCATTGGTAATTTGATAGGGATTGCACTGAATCTATAGATTGCTTTGGGTAGTATAGTCATTTTCACAATATTGATTATTCCAATCCAAGAACATGGTATATCTCTCCATCTGCTTGTGTCATCTTTAATTTCTTTCATCAGTGTCTTAGAATTTTCTGAGTACAGGTCTTTTACCTCCTTAGGTAGGTTTATTCCTAAGTATTTTATTCCTTTTGTTGCAATGGTGAATGGGATTGTTTCCTTAATTTCTATTTCTGATCTTTCCCTGTTAGTGTACAGGAATGCAAGACATTTTGGTACATTGATTTCGTATACTGACACATTACCAAATTCACTGATGAGCTCTAGTAGTTTTCTTGCGGCATTTTTAGGATTTTCTATGTATAGTATCACGTCATCTGAAGACAGTGACAGTTTTACTTCTTCTTTTCCAATTTGGATTCCTCTCTTTTTTTTCTGATTGCCATGACTAGGACTTCCAATACTATATTAAATAATAGTGGTGAGAGTGGACATCCTTGTCTTGTTCCTGATCTTAGAGGAAATGCTTTCAGTTTTTCACCGTTGAGAATGATGTTTGCTGTGGGTTTGTCATATATGGCCTTTACTATGTTGAGGTAGGTTCCCTCTATGCCCACTTTCTGGAGAGTATTTATCATAAATGGGTGCTGAATTTTGTCAAAAGCTTTCTCTGCATCTATTGAGATGATCATATGGTTTTTCTCCTTCAATTTGTTAATATGGTTTATCACAGTGATAGATTTGCATATATTGAAGAATCCTTGCATTCCTGGAATAAACCCCACTTGATCATGGTGTATGATCCTTTTACTGTCGTTGGATTCTGTTTGCTAGTATTTTGTTGAGGATTTTTGCATCTATATTCATCAGTGATATTGGTCTGTAATTTTCTTTTTTTGTAGTATCTTTCTCTGGTTTTGGTATCACGGTGATGGTGGGCTCATAGAATGAGTTTGGGAGTGTTTCTTCCTCTGCAATTTTTTGGAAGAGTTTGAGAAAGATGGGTGTTAGGTCTTCTCTAAATGTTTGATAGAATTCACCTGTGAAGTCATCTGGCCGTGGACTTCTGTTTGTTGGAGATATTTAATCACAGTTTCAATTTCATTACTTGTGATTGGTCTGTTCATATTTTCTGTTTCTTCCTGGTTCAGTCTCGGAAGGTTATACATTTCTAAGAAATTCTCCATTTCTTCCAGGTTGTCCAATTTATTGGCATAGAGTTGCTTGTAGTAGTCTCTCAGGCTGGTTTGTATTTCTGAGGTGTCTGTTGTAACTTCTCCTTTTTCATTTCTAATTTTATTGATTTGAGTCCTCTCCCTCTTTTTCTTGATGAGTCTAGCTAATGGTTTATCAATTTTGTTTATCTTATCAAAGAACCAGCTCTTAGTTTTATTGATCTTTGCTATTGTTTTCTTTGTTTCTATTTCATTTATTTCTGCTCTGATCTTTATGATTTCTTTCCTACTGCTAACTTTGGGTTTTGTTTTTTCTTCTTTCTCTAGTTCTTTTAGGAGTAAGGTTAGGTTGTTTATTTAAAGGTTTTCTTGTTTCTTGAGGTAGGATTTTGTTGCTATAAGCTTCCCTCTTATAACTGCTTTTGCCGCATCCCATACGTTTTCGGATCATCATGTTTTCATTGTCATTTGCCTCTAGGTATTTTTCAATTTCCTCTTTGATTTCTTTAGTAATCTCTTGGTTATTTAGTAACGTATTGTTTAGCCTCCACATGTTTGTGTTTTTTAGGGGTTTTTTTCCCTGTTATTGATTTCTAATCTCATAGTGTTGTGGTCAGAAAAGATGCTTGATATGATTTCAATTTTCTTAAATTTACTGAGGCTTGATTTGTGACCCAAGATGTGATCTATCCTGGAGAATGTTCCGTGAGCACTTGAGAAGAAAGTGTAGTCTGCTGTTTTTGGATGGAATGTCCTATAAATAGCAATTAAATCTATCTGGTCTACTGTGTCATTTAAAGCTTTTGTCTCCTTACTAATTTTCTGTTTGGATGATCTGTCCATTGGTGTAAGTGAGGTGTTAAAGTTCCCCACTATTATTGTGTTACTGTCGATTTCCTCTTTTACAGCTGTTAGCAGTTGCCTTATGTATTGAGGTACTCCTATGTTGGGTGCATAAACATTTACAACTCTTTTACCTTCTTCTTGGATTGATCCCTTTATCATTATCTCTTGTCTCTTGTAACATTCTTTATTTTAAAGTCTATTTTATCTGATATGAGTATTGCTACTCCAGCCTTCTTTTGATTTCCATTTGCATTAAATATATTTTTCTATCCCCTCACTTTCAGTCTGTGTGTGTCCCTAGGTCTGAAGTGGGTCTCTTGTAGACAGCATATATACAGGTCTTGTTTTTGTATCCATTCAGTGAGCCTGTGTCTTTTGGTTGGAGCATTTAATCCATTGACGTTTAAGGTAATTATCAATATGTATGTTCCTATGACCATTTTATTAATTGTTCTGGGTTTGTTTTTGTAGGTCCTTTTCTTCTCTTGTGTTTCCCACTTAGAGAAGATCCTTTAGCATTTGTTGTAGAGCTGGTTTGGTGGTGCTGAATTCTCTTAGCTTTTGCTTGTCTGTAAAGCTTTTTATTTCTCTGTCGAATCTGAATGAGATCCTTGCTGGGTAGAGTAATCTTGGTTGTAGGTTCTTCCCTTTCATCACTTTAAATATACTGTGCCACTCCTTTCTGGCTTGTAGAGTTTCTGCTGAGAAATCGGCTATTAACCTTATGGGTGTTCCCTTGTATGTTATTTGTCATTTTTCCCTTGCTGCTTTTAATAATTTTTATTTGCCTTTAATTTTTGTCAGTTTCATTACTACGTGTCTCAGCTTGTTTCTCCTTGGGTTTATCCTGCTTGGGACTCTCTGTGCTTCCTGGACTTGGGTGGCTATTTCCTTTCCCATGTTAGGGAAGTTTACAACTATAGTCTCTTCAAATATTTTCTTGGGTCCTTCCTCTCTCTCTTCTCCTTCTGGGACCCCTATAATGTGAATGTTGTTAGGTTTAATGTTGCCCCAGAGGTCTCTTAGTATGTCTTCATTTCTTTTCATTCTTTTTTCTTTTTATTCTGTTCCTTGGCAGTGAATTCCACCATTCTGTCTTCCAGGTCACTTATCCGTTCTTCTGCCTCAGTTATTCTGCTATTGATTCCTTCTAGTGTATTTTTCATTTCAGTTATTGTATTGTTCATCTCTGTTTGTTTTTTAATTCTTCTAGGTCTTTGTTAAACATTTCTTGCATCTTGTTGATCTTTGCCTCCATTCTTTTTCCAAGGTCCTGGATCATCTTCACTATCATTATTCTGAATTCTTTTTCTGGAAGGTTGCCTATCTCCACTTCATTTAATTCTTTTTCTGGGGTTTTATCTTGTTCCTTTATCTGGTACATAGTCTCTGCCTTTTCGTTTTGTCTATCATCCTGTGAATGTGGTTTTTGTTCCACAGGCTGCAGGACTGTAGTTCTTCTTGCTTCTTCTGTCTGTCTTCTGGTGGATGAGGGTATTTAAGAGGCTTGTGGAAGCTTCCCGATGGGAGGGACTGGTGGTGGGTAGAGATGGGTGTTGCTCTGATGGGCAGAGCTCAGCAAAACTTTAATCTCCTTGTCTGCTGACGGGTGGGGCTGAGTTCACTCCCTGTTGGTTGTTTGGCCTTAGGCGACCCAGCACTGGAGGCTATAGGCTTTTTGATGGGGCTAATGGCGGACTCTGGGGGGGCTCACGCCAAGGAGTACTTCCAAGAACTTCTGCTGCCAGTGTCCTTGTCCCCGTGGCGAGCCACAGGCACCCCCTGCCTCTGCAGAAGACCCTCCAACACTAGCAGGTAGGTCTGGTTCAGTCTCCTACGGGGTCATTGCTCCTTCCTCCTGGATCCTTATGGGCACTGTACTTTGTGTGTGCCCTCCAAGAGTGGAGTCTCTGTTTCCCCTAGTCCTGTTGAAGTCCTGCAATCAAATCCTGCTAGCCTTCAAAGTCTGATTCTCTGGGAATTCCTCCTCCTGTTGCCAGACCCCCAGTTTGGGAAGCCTGATGTGGGGCTCAGAACCTTCACTCCAGTGGGTGGACTTCTGTGGTATAATTGTTCTCCAGTTTGTGAGTCACCCACCCAATGGTTATGGGATTTGATTTTGTGATTGCACCCCTCCTACCGTCTCACTGCAGCTTCTCCTGCGTCTTGGGATGTGGGGTATCTTTTTTGGTGAATTCCAGTGTCTTCCTGTTGATGATTGTTCAGCAGCTAGTTGTGATTCTGGTGCTCTTGCAAGCGAGAGTGAGTGCACGTCCTTCTACTCCGCCATCTTGAACCAATCTCTCTATGGATTTGTTTCTTGTCACAGTAACATCAAAGGAAAAGAAAAGCATGTTAACAGTCAGCACTTAAGGGTTGCTGAAGTGGCAGAAGGTTCAGTTCCTTTAAAACAATGACTCTCATTTTACGTTGTGTGATTGTAAGGTAAAATACTGTCTTACCTGAAAGAGGCTTTGTCTATAGCTGAAAGGAAATAGTGTGTCTATTCTTGAAAGTAAAATATGGATCTGCAATTTTATGAGAAAGTGTGTCATTAGTCATCGAATATATTCTGAGTATACTTTTAAAGTTATTTCTGTTCTGTCTTATAAAAGATATTATGGACTGTGCTCTCTACAGTTCTCTGTCTCTCTCTCTCTCTCTCTCTCACACACACATACACAGGCCAAAATAATGCTCTACACCTGGTATTCTGGTATCCAAACCTTGGTGATACTGAATCTGCAATGTGTTTGAAGAAGAGATGCCACATTCTTCACACTGAATGGAAGACTGAATCAATCACTAGAATGTAGTTGGTCTACCAGGATTGAAGTACCACTTATCAAAATACAATTCCATCAAGATGGATATTTGTAGAAAATAGATGTAACAAGACACTAAAACAACTGTTGCATAGTCATTAGGCTGAAGTAGAAGAGGTAGAAGAAATGCTCTAAGGAGTCACCTGGAAAATAACATCCAGGAGGACATCCTGGATACCCAGGCCTTTATAGTATGAATCTTCTTGAGCCAAATTTTCAAGCCAACATGGATAAAAGAAGAACAAAGAGTGACTATACCTGCAAGAAGGATCTGCAGTTATGAACGAAAATTTCTAAAGTGAGTCCAGATCTCAAGATCCATTGTGATCAAACCTATGAGCTTTCTGTTCTCAATCGCTGTCAATGCCATCCTATGTGATAAAAATTAGCAATGTGTGTCATCATATTTGACCAAATCATGATTAGTTTGAGGAAAATTACTAGCTAGTATAAAGAAAAATATAAAAACAAAATAAATTCAGAAATCTAAATAACAGGCATAGAAAAATATCTTTTTCAAATGGTTTGCTCCTCAAATGAATAAAAACAGACTTCCATATTTTCATTTGCAATGAAACAAGTTCGACTTCTGGCTTTAATCTATCTCCCACCAACTTAAGACTGTCTCATAAAACTAATGGATCCAGAGAGGCTCTACACAGCGTCCTGCTGTGGAACCCACTCTCATTCCTACTTGAACTCAATTCACTTCAATTTTTTCCACTGTACCTGCTCCTCCTTTTTCGTCTGTCACAAAAAATCACTGTACCAGCTGGCTGCCTCTCACCACATGTCTTAAGATGACCAACTCATACCACAAATCATAGACTTATTTTTGACTCTTCACAAATGCCCAGGTAGTTTATGTCTTTGGATTTTGAGCATTTCCAGCACCAATCTGGTCTTCCCCACACTAAATTCCCCAATCATTGTTGAAATTTTTCATTATTGCCTCCCCAGCACAGGGCTTAACATCTGTCATAAGAGGTATACTCAATGTGTTTGTTCAATAAATGAATGGGTAACTCCTACCATAAAATGGTCTGCAATGTGTATTTTTGCCTAATTCTAAAAAAAGGTTTTGTGTTGCATATATTAGGTTAGCTTTCTCTCTAAGCCATCTAATTATAGATTAACTCTACTCTTTACTCAAGCTTAAAATCTTTAAAAGCATGTTCACACCTCTATACTGATTTACTATGCCCCCAAAGCTAAGAATTACCCCAATCTCAGGTCCTCCGTCTTTAATCCTGATGATCATAAAGTCCACAAGGAAAGCAACTGTACAAATGGCCTCTGTCTACCAGTCATTATAACATAAGATCTAAATGCAGGACTTGGGTCTTTTGGAAATTAATTTGTGAATTATCCAGTCTAAAGGTAGTATGTATGTGGTAGGTAATATGGTCAGAAGCTGTACTCATTGGCATGTAGAAAGCATTCCAGTGAACCAGATGTAGGTTTGAGGAGTCCACAATTGAAAAAGTTGGAAGAACTTTAAGGCACACAAGAACACAGCTGACAGTTCAGAGACATTAATACAAATACTCCATGAAAAACAAAAGTCTTCTATTACCCTTCATTGATGTGTGTTCACATTGTATTTCATGCTGCACCAGAAATTAATATGTATCACTTCATTTATTTTCTGCATGTTTACATATTTCACTTCACTGATGAGCTATTACAAACAACAGGTCTAAGTAGGAAACCCTGGTGAGTTTAGAGACACAGAATTGCACAATTAAAGCAGAAAGATAATATGTGTGTGTCATACTCACTTACTGTAATGAATGTACCAATGACAGTTTTGAGGAGGCGTTATTGTTTCCTAAAACCAGCGCACTCCAACTATATGGACAGGAAAGATTCTTTGCTACTTTGTAGAAAACAGTATGTGCTGAAGCTAAGCTATACTGCAAGGCTAATGTTAATTGGCTTTTTAATGGCAAGATGGTTTACAGCATACTGTAACACAAAAACTCTCCGCCTTGGTGGGATTTCTACTTCTAATCTTGATAGTTCTGGAACAGAGTCTTCGGCTTCTCCCTTTCCACCCCTACATACATACACACATACACACACACACACACACACACACACACACACACACACACACACACAAATACACAGCCTAACATCCCCAATTTCCATAATCTTTTAAAATCAAAGCCTCAGGTCAAGGTAGTTCAATACCTGCAGAGAGAACTCTGAATGACGTTTAAGTCAACCTTGGAAATAGCCAGTCATTTCTTTGCTTAGAATGAACACCAAGCATGTCAATTTCACTTATTTTTAAGTAAAAATGCAGGCAATGGAAAGAGAAAAGGTTGATAATGGTTTTTGTTTTTAGCTGTTATTGCTGTTTCTTTTTTGGAGATTGTTTTGAGTTTTGGTTGTGTGTGATTTATTTATAACCTGATATATAGAGGCTAAAGTCTCCAACACCTAATACTTTGAGTTGATAAAATCCTGCTGACCCCTGATAGCACAGAAAATTCTACATCCTGAGAAGCCAATTTCTTGAACTGTTGAAGAAACTGACATTTTATTAATTCCTAATAATTAACTGTTTCCAAATACTAGTCTTAGTTACCCAAAAGAACTGTCAATTCTTTGAGCATAGGGCAAAATCTTATTTATTCATAGGAGAGACAGAGAAGGTAATAATTACAATATAATGTGATAGAACCTATAGCATACTGATAAAGAAGAGTCCAAAACAACTGTGCAGAGGGCTGCCTGGCAAGAACTGAGACCCTATATCAATGGATGCAGCCAGCTCATGTTGATCCCTAGGGAGGATGCTGAAGCAATAAGTAGCCGGATTTTAGTTTCTTTCTCCTCTCTCATGCCCTACTTGTGCTTACCAAGTGGCGGCTCAACCAGAAGCTGGAGAGCAAGAAAGCATTTGTGGTAGTCCATGCAGATCCACCTTCCAGAACACAAAGCAGGTGCTTAAGGGTGGAAAGTAGACCTTGAAATATAAATGAATAATAGCCAACACAGACATAGACTTGAGGGTGTAAGTTTAGTTTTGCACATAACAAGTGGCATGTGTTCATAGGATATTCCGATGGGGACAGAAATCCAGGATCTGGAGTTCAGGAGGAAGATCTGTGCTAAGCAAATGGATTTAGACCTATTAAACTACAAGTAGTTGAAACAGTGAGAGTAGATGTAATAACTAATGAAGGGTGAAAAAAAAAAAAAGAGCCAAAGGAAGAATCCTGAATAACTCCAACAAGGAAACAGTGCACAAATGATATAAAAGGCAGCACTGACTAGGTGAAAACAGAAAAAGAGGATCCAATTATCATGAAGTACTGGGAAGAAATGGTCAGAAGGAGTAAATGCAGTGCAGAGTTCACACAAAATAAGGATTGAAAATGCTCATTCAATTTAACAGTGAGATCACCGGTAATCTCAGCGAAAACAGTTTGACTGGAGAAGTGGGGATATAAGCCTACTGCAGTAGAAGAAACCTAGTGTCTTGGTGATCCATAGGAATTAGAGCCTAAAGCTCACTGCACCAATGGGAGGTGCAATCCCAAGGCAGCAAGACTGAGAAAAAAAGAATACGAAGCAGGCAAGAAAGAAAGCAAATATAAAGAGGTGCATTGTGAACAGTCTACAGATTTTTGAGAAATCCAGCCAGCTGCTTGGTGTCTGGATAAGCCATATGGAACCACCCACAGTGTGGAACAATCCAACAGAGGGGGAATAAAAGAGGAATTTACCTGCTGGATCTCCTCCTACCCAGCCCTCCATCTCCTGCCTCCCAGTTGTGCTACACAGCCCTTCAGGGCAGTCAATGCCACACAGCTCTGCATCTGAGTCCTAAGTGGTGGAAGAAGCCAGAGCCTTTGTGGATCCAGTCAGCTCAGATCTTGACACTGGAACAGCTGTGACTCTTTCCTGGGAAAGTGTGATCATGGCCAAGCCAGTGCCCAGTCCTTGTCCTGGGGGATTCCCAACAGACAACAGGTGAGGAGACAGCTTTGCATATGGGAGTTCTCCACTGAACAAGCAGCCAAGCACCTAGGAGGCAGCAGGGGCCAAACAAATCTAGAGAGGTACATAAGGTGAATGGAATACAGGTAGTACATGAAATCTGACAGGGCAGACAGCTGCTTCAGGAAAAGTGAGAAGAGAAGGGTAAAAGGTAAAGAGGACTCCAGGAAAGGAGTATGACATAGTGGGAAAAGCACAGAGTAGAGCCAGATTGCTTGAGTTTAAATCCTTGCTCAACCTCTCACTACCTGTGTGATCTTGAACAATTCATTTGACCTTTCTGTGTGCCTCAGTGTCTTTTTCCATAAAATGTAGAAATAATATCCAGTCCGTAAGGTTGTTATGAGTTACGATATATAAAACATTTAGAACTGTGTGTGTGTGTGTGTGTGTCCAGCACATACTGGGCATTATTTTAATGTTTGATAAGGATCAAAGGAAGATTCTTTTGTTTCACAGACACTTGAACATCTTTTCATGCTGAGGGAAAAAAGAGAATTTTAAGGGAAACTGAACATACAGGACAGATAAGTAATTACTGATGGAGAAAGCTATCAGAAAGCATAGAGTTTCTTGGTTAAGTAAAGGGATTAGTGCATAATAGGCACTTACTGATTATATGCTTGTTGACTGATTAGAAGTAAATATTAGATCAAATAAAGTAATCACATATGATTTACGTAAGCAGTATTTGTAGTATTTACTAGTCTAACTTTTTAAATGTTACATAATAATGGAATTCCCTGTAGCCGTACACATAAAGGTCTGGAATAAATACTGTTTAATGAAAGAAGAATTGAAGTAATGATTGAATGAAAGTTAACATTTACTGCTCTGCCCATTCAGTTACTACCTTTTCCAGCCCAATCTGTCCTATAGGACCTTATGTCTTAACTTAATACAAAGCAAGGGAGGCAGAATATTCTGTGAGCTCAGACTCATCAGCCACTGGAGCCTGGAATTAATTTTATAGTATCTGATGAGCCTGCATTACACACTAAGCACTCACGTATCTATCATATTATATACAGCCTTTTGCTGGGGCTGCCATGTTCCCTAGTCTGTGTGTCTAGGCATCTGCCTTAAGTTCCCTGTTCAGAGCTCCAATTACCTTCCAGAATTAAAGTTCAGC
This sequence comes from Aethalodelphis obliquidens, assembly GCF_003676395.1. NCBI lineage: Eukaryota > Metazoa > Chordata > Mammalia > Artiodactyla > Delphinidae > Aethalodelphis > Aethalodelphis obliquidens. The sequence goes on along the minus strand of NW_020837946.1, from coordinate 67,832,744 downwards.
CCTAAACTTCAGCCCATGTATTTGAATCTTTGGTTTCCTTTCTATCTTCTGTCAGAGTAGGAAAGGCTGGACTCTGTCCCTTGACTCTATCCAGTGCCTTGGTTCCCTCTCCCAATGACTGACAAGGCCAAAACATGATGCTACTCCCAAATCAGCTGAGCATGTCCATTACCTTAATTTCTTTCCAGCTGGATAATGGATGACACCAACCTGCACCATCTCAGGTTCACCAGGTTTTTTTGGAAATTGTACTAGACTGTTGTTTCCTCTCTCAAAAGCCAGAACTAAAATTGGATCATTTCTCCCAGCCCTTGATCTTTGCAGCTTCCTCTCCTAGCTTTCTTTTCTTCCCCACTCGCCTATTTTTGCAGTGGAGATTCCAACATACCTGATGATCAAGCCCACTGCAGGTAAAGCATGCCCACTCAAAGCATGATTTTGTGCTTTTCTCAAAGACAATGTGAAAATGTTAATTCGTCAACTCGTTCTTGTATACTTGCGTGTAGAAGTACTTAGTGTTTATGATCCTAAAAGGCACACAATGTAAAATTGTATATTAGCTTCAATGGGCTACATTGAACAATTCAATGGGCAACATTTTTAACACTCCACAATTTTTCCTCTAATATCAAGCTGAACACCAACCAAGTTCTCAAGTTCTTTCTGTGGACAGCCTTCTGATTCCAGAGGCAGTTTAATATATTGGAAAGTGCAAGGGCTTTGTAGTCAAACAGCCATGGGTTCAAATCCTATTTGTGAAGACTACTTTGTGTTACTTGGGGCAAGTTACTTGGTCTCTCTGAGCCTCACTTTCTTCACTGTAAAAAGAGGGTTGATAAATACCTGCCACAGAGGGTTGTTTGAGGGATAAATGAGATCACAGATCAAAAGCACTCGGTCCAGTGCCTGCACTCAGAGAAAGGTAATTCCCTCCCTTTTCTTTCCTTTCTCCTAATATGAACTAAAGATCAAACAGACTTCAGTATTACTCACACTCAGTTCTATTCCTGAAGACATCCTACAATTTTTATAAGCCACCCCAATATCAGAAATATGACTATCAAAACTTAATTGTCTGAGTTTTCTCCATGTGTAGACTAAGCAAATTCAAGCAATTCCATAAATTGGAAGCATTTTAAGGCATTTTTAAACAGAAGTTTATTTATTTACTTATTCTGCAGCCTCTGGTCATTTTGAGTGTGCAATCAGCCTTATTGTTATGGCACAGTTTTGCAGGTGTGAATACAAGGCATATATATATATATATGTAAGGTCCCTTTAAAACTGAGGGGTTTTATATTTGCTTTCTCCTGTATTGGGTATGTTTAATCCCTTCAACCAAAAACCTAAAACCTGAAAAATTTTTCTTGAATGCATCTAATGGTCAGGACCTTCTCTTACTACCAAAAAAATCATATGCATTTCTTTACATGATCATGGAACAAATGGATGTGTCCTGTACCTAGGAAACAGTGCATGAATCGATCCTCTTTGTGCATCAAGACAAACTACAGATCACTGTGTTTCCAGTGATGGTCTCAGATATCTCTTTATTAAATCTTGTGTCATCCAGGCTATCAAATCCATGATTCTATCTCCTAAATTTCACATTTGCTTTGGCCCATGTGGAAATTTGGTCCCAAAATTCTTTGAGATGCCACTTATTGATAAATGCAGTCTATATCCCCTTGGGCTCTTGTAACTATTTGAACAGAGCATGATGTAAATGACTGGCAGCTTTCATTTCTCAATTATTTTGGAACATTTGCTCTTGAAACCCAGCCACCATTCTGTGAGGAAGCCCAAGGTGTCTCATAAGATGTCAAGATGCAGAGGAACCAAAAGCCAGAATCAACTTGCCAGCCATGTAAACAAACCATCTTAGAAGCAGGTCTCTCCTCATCTGAGCTTCCCCAGCTGTCCCTGCAGAGCCCTGCCAAAATTTTAGATTCATGCACACAATAAATGATTACTGTTCTTTTACAACACTAAGTTTTGGAGTCCTTTGTTATATTAGAATAGATAACTGGAACAATCCCCAGAAGTTAGACTTTCCATTGAGAGGAGTTTAGATAATATTTGGAATGTAATCAATGGGCTATAATCATTTATCTTTAGAAGGGAAATGCCTTAAATTGTCTACATAGTTTCTATCTCTTCACTTCTCCCCTCTGCCATTAACTCTCTGATATCCTCTACTACTTTTCCCTTTTAATCTTACATTCTTGGTATAGTGGTCTCTTCATAGCTCCTCATATATACAAAACATGCACACAACTCAAGAACTTTGCATGACTGTCCCTCTAAATCCTCTTCGCCCAGACACCCTCTCAGATCATCTCCTTCAAATCTCAGCTCAAATGTATCTCAATGAGAACTACACTATTTAAATTGCAAATTCACTTCTACCAGAGGACTCATTATCTCTTCTATCCTGCTATAATTTTCTTCATAACATTCATTAACTTACTTATTATTTATTTCTCCATCAGTAGAATGTAAGATCAATAAGGACAGGGATTTTTTTTTTAACATCTTTATTGGAGTATAATTGCTTTACAATGCTGTGTTAGTTTCTGCTGTATAAGAAAGTGAATCAGCTATATGTATACAAATATCCCCATATCCCCTCCCTCTTGCACCTCCCTCCCACCCTCCCTATCCCACCCCTCTAGGTGGTCACAAAGCACCAAGCTGATCTCAGGACATGGATTTTTGAGTTTGGATTTTGGGTTTTTTTTCCTTTTTAGTTCACCAGTGTATTCCCAACAACATGGTATTTGGTGTTCAATAAATATTTAATGATTGGGACTTCTCTGGTGACACAGTGGTTAAGAATTCACCTGCCAATGCAGGGGACACAGGTTCGATCCCTGGTCCAGAAAGGTCCCACATGCCTCGAAGCAACTAAGCCCACGCGCCACAACCACTGAAGCCCACACGCCTAGAGCCCATGCTCTGCAACAAGCAGCCCACGCACCGCAAGGAAGAGTAGCCCCCACTCGCCGCAACTAGAGAAAGCCCATGCACAGCAACAAAGGCCCAATGCAGTCAAAAATAAATTAATAATTAATTTTAAAAAACTCTATGGAGCTAAAACATAATTTAAAAGAAAATATTTAATGAATGAATAGGGAATACAGAGAGATCAGCTACTGCTAAATGATAAATGTAGCAATCAGCTCTTGGTAAGGAGTATAATATGCTCCTTTCTTTCTAGGTGAGAGATGAAATAATCAGAGCTCAGTGGGGAAGGATGGGTGGAAAGAAACACAAAAAATAGCAGATCCTAAGTTTGATGGAGGTATCTAGAGGTGTGCAGCCTGGTGGCCAACCCATAGAGTCACCACAGTACAAAATAATTCCTGCCTGCAGTAAAAGGCACAGAACTTTAGTGGTGTGTGAGATAGAGGAGACTATGCCTGTATAGAAGTGGGTAATGAGGCTGTTGTGATGCTGAGTCCCTAACGCATTCTGAGAGACCTCCACAATTTGTCAATTTAGAACGTGACATAGTTGGAATTAATCAGTATGTATTCTTTGGTGTCTGGCTTCACTCACTCAGCATCATTTTCCATGTCATTCATGTTGTTATAGGTACCTATAGTTCGTTCACTTTTCATGGCTTGGTATTTCATCACATTATTATATCGTAATTTATTTATTCTTCCATTAATAAACACTTGCATTATTTCAAGTTTTGCTCTTTTATAAACACCACTGCTAAAAACATTCCTGTACATGTATCCTGGTACACATAAGCTTTTGGTACTTCAGGGAAGGTACCAGAAGCACAACAGCTGGGTCACAGGAATGAAGATCATCAAGTTCACTGATAATATCAACTTCTTCCAAAATGGTTGCACCAATTTTTTATCACCATCAGCAGTGTATGGGAGTTTTTGTTGCTCCATATACTCATGAACCCTTGTTTGGAGTTGATTTTTTTAAGTATTTTTTTCTTCTCCCTCCCTCCCTTTCTCCCTCTCTTTCTTTTTTGGTTTTTGAAGAGCACTTTTACATTCTTTTGTAGTAGAATTTATAAAGCTTTTCCTCTGTGGTAACTGTTTTCGTGTCTTACATAAGAAACCCTTACCTACCCACAAATGAAGAAGATCTTATATGGTCTCCTAAAACCTTTTTTTGGTTTTACCTTTCACATTTTGGTCTCTAATCCATGCTAATTAATGTCTGAGTATGAGTCCAAGATCTAATTTCATTTTTTTCCAAATAGATACCCAATTGTTTCAGCTCCATTTTACGTACAGTTTTTATCAACTGTTCTGCCACGTCACCTTTATCATAAATCAAATGTCCATTTATAAGTCATTTCTGAATTCTGTTCCGCTCTTAGAATTGTGAAACCCAATGATATATCTAACCCTGCAATAAAACCGCATTGTCTTAATTCCTATAGCTTTATAGTAAGTCCTGACATTTAATAGACTATATACTCTTATCCAAGATCAGCTACTTAAGGGCCCACTGAAACATAAAAGTGCGGGGCTTCTTGTTCAAAAGTTATTAAGAACTTGAAGATGATGACAGCAGAGTGTTAAAAGCATAAGGCCCTTCTAAATGCAGGACTCTGGGCAACTGCACAGGTCACGTGCCCATGAAACCGGTACAGCTTAAATGTCAGTGCTCATGAATAAAGTTTTATTGGAACCAAGCCCTGACCATTCCTTAATATATCATCCATGGCCTCATTTGTGTCACAATAGCAGAGCTGAGTAGTTGCAAAGAAGTCTGTGTGACCCACAAGTCTAAAATATTTACTATCTGGCCCTTTAAGAAAAGTTTGCCAACCCCAGCTTAAAATTTCAAATATAGCTTTAGAGGAATAGGGAAGAATTTATGGAGGAAGTGGAAGTTGGGTTGTGCCCTGAATGATGAGCAGTATCTGATATGTTAAGATTGAGGGAAAATACCTCTTAGACATGGAGAAAGCATGAAAAATTTGTAGTATCAGGAATAAATGTACTGAAATCAGTCCAGTGAGGAGAATGACCTACTAACACAGAGTATGCACTTTGGGAAATACTAGAGGATAAGACTGTAGAATGAGGATGCATCCAGAAAACTCTGGAAAATAGGGTCTAATTTTTAAAGAACTTTTCCAAGAGCAAGCAGACCATATTTAAGGATATTTTATTGTAAGACATTTATATAAGACATAATTTTTGTCTTGAAAGATAAACTGAGACATGGTAAAAACTGAGGATGGAATGAAATCTTAGTACCCCTATTCCACATTATAAATCACAATTTTGGCTTAGATTATGGTTTTCATTAGTGTTACCTGGCATCTAAGATACAGTCAGCCCTCTGTATCCATGGGTTTTGCATCCACAGATTCAACAACTACGGATAGGAAGGCTGACTGCATTCATTGTACTACACCATTTTACATAAGGGACGTGAGCAGCCCTGAATTTTGGTATCCACGGGGGCTCCTGGAACCAATCCCCTGTGGATACCAAGGGAAAACTGTAATCTCAAACACACACATACACACATTTCTATATAACCTATCACATGATAGGTTCTCCCTATTCATATTCATCAGTATGAACCCAGAATAACTACTTAACATTTTCCTTACCTCAGGTCAAGTGTCCCTAAATGAAACAGCTACCCCTACCCATGCGTCTTCTTATATGGCCCCTTTTGAAGGTCTTAAGCTACCACTGCTTACCTCTCAACTACAGGCAGGCAGAAGGATAGTGATCACATGTCAACTTTATTGGACAGTTTGCCTGTACTCCTCACAGGGTTTGAGGTCCTCTGACACAAACTAAGCCACTCTATTCTGTTTATCGACACACTGGCTCAGGCAGGACGTTACTGTTATTCTGTACCAAAGCTGTCCAAAGACCAAACCATAAAGTAGGAAAACCTGTATTTGGCACTATCTCAGCATCCTTTATGCTTGCTCTCTCATAATGTGACAACTAGGCTTTTCTCAGCACTCACAGTCTAGATTCTCTGCCTAGTAAAATAAATTTATTTTTTATCTTCTTCCCACCTATATCAGTCTCCTCTAAGATGTTAATGACTGATGGCAAATTAATGTGTTAGGTACTGGGGGGAAATCTAAATTTTAACAGGGGATTTCTAAAAGAGCATTGATTTAAAATTAAAAAAAGAACAAATAAACTTTGATAGGAAATTTCACACAATGCAGTTGAAATGATACTTGCAAGCATAGTTCTTTCTATCAGTCTTCAAAAAAAAAAATCAGGCCATGTACCAACTGTCATCCCCTCTTACTTTATATAACAGCCTACCTAGCAGTCAACGTGCATTGTCTATCTAGAAGTACAGCTATTGCCTAAGGAACCCCTCTGGAGCTTAGGGGCTTTGAGGCTGAGTGGGCTCCTGAGACCAATCTGGAAGTCACACTACTTAGGCTATTAAAGTAACCCTCCATGTACTATAATATACTGTTCACTCAAAAAGGAATATTTATAGGGTTTGTAGAAACCTCTAGGCTCCATAAAATAATAGATTTGCATGCAGTACCCAGTTCAAACTAAATTCTCTCACACTTCACAGGAGAAATTCACTTGCTGAAAATCATTTATTTGGCTTACGAGTTTAATTATTCATTTGGTTCTGAGCTGCACAAGGAAAGCAGCAAAGGCTCAGCTGAGCAAGACAGACTCTGAACAAGGAAAGAGCCCACACAACTGTTTCTAGGTCTTTTCATAAGACCGAATGCCAGCAAAGAACCTGCTGTAATTCATGGTGTGGGGCCCATGTGAAAGACTGAAGATCTCGCTAATATTTTATCATGAATAGCTGTTGTCCATGAATTCAAATTCTTGAAACAAGAGGGAGAAGAGAAGGAGGAACTTTTTTTTTTCCATTGTGCTAGGTGCTTTAAAAAAAATCATGAAGAAGGTATAGCCACAGGTATCACCAATTTAAAGATGAGGAAACTCTAAGAGAGTTTAGAGAAGCTTAGAGAAGGTAAGACACTGGGCCAAGGACACATGACTAACTCTACCATATGTGTTTCCTGGCTTCTCTTGACTTATTGAAGGGCTCTGTTCACTTCTTTGGGCTTCTGGGTCAGGCTGCCAAATAGTAATGCTTTGGAATGCTTAGCCGAGTAGCAGTTGATAGACATCATAGAATCAGCTCAAACATACAAAAGAGGAAAATAAAATCACGTATTATGATGTTAGTTATTAATCTAAGCAGTCTCTCTAAAGACCTGCCATTTCCATAAACTGATCTCAAGCTCTAATATCCACATACCATTTTTAAAAATAAAGTTAACTATCATTAAAGTAGATATTGGGAGACTTCTAGGTGCCAGATAGCATACTTTGTCTTTAATCTTTCCAACAACAAATTAGGGAGCCCCATTTTACAGATGAGTAAACTGGCCAAATTACCTGCCTACTAGTAAATGGGAAAATGGGAATTTGAATCTAGGTCTCTCTGTCTCCTTTGCCCAGTATTTATCACTGCACCAAGCCCTAGGGTATAATATTGCACCATCTTTATTTCAAAGTCCATGGAAGTTTAGAAGTTAAATACTAGCAGATATTTACCCACAACAGGGTGAGTCAAACATCTCTGTGCACCCATTCTATGTCATTATCAGTGGAAATGCACATGTTTAACTTTTCCTGTATATCCAAATGTGCAACCACCCTCATCAACGAACACCCGAAACTTCAGCCTGTCTAGATGCCCACCAGCAGTCCAAAGACTTGCACCTAAAAATGATTCTGCTAGTTTCCTGGAGTTATAAGACCCAGTTCCTGATATCTGCTCCCTCATCTTAACTCTTGAATCCTGAGTCCTTTCTGCATTAACCTTAGCAAGGTGCCTTGAGGCTGAAAGGGTCATTCTATCAGGGCTCTTTAATCCAATGGGACATATAACAGATGTATCCCTTTAAATAGCATCTATATGCTGATGACTCTCACATTTATACTTCAACTTCAGCCCTATCCTGAGTTCCAGATTTATAATATTAACCGCCTCCACAGTATCTCCACTTGGACATGCACTAGGCATCTCGACATAATATGGCCAATACAGAACTCTTGATTCCATACAAGGTCTCCATCTAAATACATTTTCAAGCCCTTTCCAGTCCTTCCATAGTTCAATAAATGGAGACTAGAGAAGTACCACTCTCCACCAGCTGATCAGGTCAAAAATCTAGAAGCCATTCTTGATTTCTCTCTTTTCCTACCATCCCATATCCAATCCCATCAATATGTCCTATTGTACCTACCACTTCTTACCAACACTGCTCCTAAAACTAAATTCCAAGCCATCATCATCAACAGCCTGAACTACAGAACTGTTCCTAATGGGTCCCTCTAACTCCACCCTTGTACCCTACAACTCATTCCCTACACAGCACTTTGTAAAATATAAAGCAAATTATGTTACTCCCATGCTTAAATACCTCTCATGGATTTCCATTATGTATACAATAAAACAGAAACATGTGACACTGTCTATGAGGTCATAAGTGATCTTGGTCCCACCCACTTCTCCAACCTTATCTCCCTATAATTTCCACATTCTTTTGCTCTCTTGAAAAGTCCAAATGTGTTCTTCTCTCAGTGCCTTCTTACATGCCATTCCCCTGTTCGAAGTACCTGCCCTCCTTAAAGAGACCTTCTCTTGCTTCCTCAGGTAAAGCACCCCTTCACCTCTGTCGCTCCCCACCACTTTACCCTGTTTTATCTGACTGAAAGCACTTATTAGTAAACAGACTTAGCTTCTTTTTTCACTTATGTGTTTATCTATCTTCCCCATCGCCACTATTAGAATATATGTTCCTTGAGAACAGGGGCGACGTGACTCTTGTTCTCTGCTGGATTTCCTGTGCCTAGAACAGTGTCTGGCACATGGAAGGCACACAGCAGGTAACTGTTTACTGACTCCTGGACGGCTCATTCCAGAAAAAGAGATATCAGATTCTAATCTAGAGAAACACTGGGAGAAGGAATGCAAAGATGAGAGGCTGCTACTTGCCTAGACTTCAAGTGAAGAATGTATGCTTCAGGTTCCACTGGTATCAAAGGTCAGGATTCTTTCTCACAACTAGCACAAATAGAGTAAGAGTCAGTGACTGCTCTATTTTCCCAAGTAATAGTTCCTAAGAAGTATCAGCCCAGATAATCAATTTATTGAGTAGTCCCTCTAGATTTTGATAGAATTAGGCCTCTGTCACCATTTCATGGGAGAGAAGTCCTCTCAGAAGAAGTAATCTTAATTATGAAGCCATATCCAGTCCAACTAAAGATGTCTAATGAGTTCCTAGGATTGCTGCCTGGGTCAGCAACCACTGTTCCTGAATGCCAAGTGAATTCTCTGACTCCCGAAACTTGTGGGTGAGATATCGAAGATTACCCTAAACAACCCACTAGAATATGAAGCAGTCCTTAGGTCTTTCATGGTCATTCCTGCAAGCAGCTACCACCAGTGTAAGACATGGCTCCTGAAGACACTCACCTCCCTAGCATCTCTGCTAGATGCTCCACACCTGCCTGTGAGGATCCCAGAGGAACACAGTAACCATGGTGGCTTCCCTGCTGAGGGTCAAGCAAGCAGTACAAAACCTGTAATTGAAGAAACTATTCCATTTCTGCAGAATTAGAGACAGTTTTACCTCTAATCTACTTTCATACATTATTTTGTTAATTATATGATTTATGGTTTTCAGTGGAAAGCAGAACAGCATTGTTGGAAAAGCAGTTGGGTATCTGACAACTGTGTGATCTTGGTCAAGTCATCCAACCCCCTCATACCTCAGTTCTGTAACCAGCTCTGCTTCTTGTTTATAGTGAGACTAAATGCTAGTCCCAGCTTTGCCTGAACGATGGGCCTCGCGTGCTCCGTAAGTACTAATTTGATGATGATTATCACCTCCCAGCCAAAAGTCTTGGTTTCTGTTACTGTGATGTTATTAATATTTGGTACCAGATGGTATTTTCAAAATAACTTGGATAAATTGCTATTGAAATGCTAATGACTGTCAAGTTTATTCTAAAGGACCAATTCATAACACCGTAACTCAGGGTAAAACCAGAAGACAGCGGAAGCATGCTGAGGGAGGTGAACAAGAACAAAAATCTCACAGCCTAACATATAAGCAACTGAGCAGCTTAACTGTTACCATTTATATACAAGAAAGTACAATGAGGATTTTAACAATACATACACACACACACACACACACACACACCCCTATTTTTTTTGGCCATGCCACATGGCTTGTGGCATTTTAGTTCCCCAACCAGGGATCAAACCCAGGTCCTTGGCAGTGAGAGTGTGGAGCCCTAACCACTGGACCACCAGGGAATTCCCCCAATAAGACATATTTTTTAAAATACCAGTTCCTGATTATTAATTTTAAAAGTGAATATTTCTGTGGGAAAAAAACTACTATTAATGAAAATATTGTAATATAGTACCACTTCAAGTTTGGTCCTCAGACCACCACATCAGCATCATCTGAGAGCTTGTTAAAAATGCAAATTTGGGGTCCCCAATCCAGACCTTCTTAATCAAAATACCTGGGTTGGCCGAGTAGTTTTAACTCTGACGAGTTCTCCAGATGATTCTTACACACACTAAAATTCCAGAAGCACTGTTAATGGACCAGCATCCTGATAACACTGGGATCTCAAACTCAAAGACTTATGGAGGCAAAGCCAGTAATAAATGAGTGACTCAGCCCAGTTTGGACTTGTGAACTGGAAAGCTCGGTTCCCATTTAAAGGAAAAAGCTGCCATGCATCTTTGGCTGATGTTATCTGGAAATGTGAGTCCATCACTGTCAAATTTTCCAATATTTCAAGGGAGGCCACACATCTAAAATTTCAAGTAAAAACTGTGCATTCTGGGGCTTCCCTGGTGGCGCAGTGGTTGAGAGTCCACCTGCCAATGCAGGGGACACGGGTTCGTGCCCCGATCCGGGAAGATCCCACATGCCGCGGAGCGGCTGGGCCCATGAGCCATGGCCGCTGAGCCTGCGCGTCCGGAGGCTGTGCTCCGCAACGGGAGAGGCCACAACAGTGAGAGGCCCGCGTACCGCAAAAAAAAAAAAAAAAAAAAAAAAAAAAACCTGTGCATTCTGAAATGCTATCAAATAATGAAAAATTTTAAACAATACTCAGGTAGAACAAAAGCTCTGGTCACAGTGTGTGTGGGATATTTGAAGAATAGCCCAGGAGTCAGTGTGGGTATTTCATGTGAGACAAACAGGAGATGAAGCAGGGAGAAGTAGAAGATAAAATTGGAGAGATAAAGACCAGAAGGTATAAAGCCTTGAAGGCAAGAAAGGATTTGGATTTTTCTCTGATGAAATGGGAAGCCATTGGAGGGCTTTGAACAGACCTAAATGATATAATCTGATTTGTATTTAAAAGAATTTCTCTCATTACTGTATTTTAATGGCAAAGCCAGGACACATCCAGCATCTCATTGCAATAATACCCATAGCTATACTCATGAAAAATTCAATTAGTTGGTGTTATATAGAGACCTCAGTACTAGTTCTGGACAGAAACCAGTAATACAGGGAGTTCCTGGCAACTGTCTCTCTAGTTTGTCACGAGCACCTCCAATGATGCCCTGAAATATTTGAGGCAGCCAATTCTATTTTCGGACTCCTCTAATCCTTGGAACTAAACCTGAGTCTCCTTTCCTTTTGCCTATCCACGTGTCCAATGTTGCTCTAGAATTCAGATCTAGGAAAAGTAAATCCATCTTCCATATGATAATGCTCCATTTTTCACTCAGATTCATTCAACTTTTCCAATTTAATATGGTTTCATGTTTCCTCTCAAAGTTCCTTTTAAACTGAATGCCAAATTTCAAGGACAAATGCCCTGTGAAGTCAGGTCATCACAGAGTGAACCAGAACTTGGGACACTGTGGTTCTTGGCTCATCATGCTATTTACTCCTATAGCGTTTGTTGTTAAATCAAATTCTTAAGTATTCTTCTTTTCCAAAATCCAGAAATTGTACAGTAGATTTTTCTGATGCAAGTGTAGGATTCTACATTTATTCCAGCTACATTTAATTTTGATACAGCAATGTTGCCAGCTATAAATTCATTTTTATGTGACTGCTGCCCAAAATATTTGTATTCTTCTTAGTTTTGCAATATCTACAATTCAGATAAGCATGCCATTTGTGTCTTCAAGTCATTCATATAATGTTGAATAGACAAAGGCCACTGACAGGTTTGGGAAATCCTCTAACCTCATGAAGGCACACTACTGTCCTACAGCCATGACAGATATTAATTATCTACTATGGCAATCTTCTCTACAGAACTTGGGTCTGGTTTTAAAGTCCTAAACACAGCACTCTTGGTAGCCACTAAACAACGATATTTAGCACTTGAGATGGCAATAATTTGAAGTTCTGAGCTCAGAACAAAGCACAGTGACATGCTTCAGATTCACATCTATCATATTTGCTGTGGCATGCTATTAAACTTACTTTACATTGTGCACTGTTAAGTCTTGTCAAGTTCAAAAGTACTAAAAAATAATCAACTTTTAAAGTTTCACAAAATATGTTCTGTTTGTCTGATTGCTAAAATTTTTAAAATGGAGACTCATTAACCCTCACCTGGACCAAGTTTAAACTGATGTCATTTCCTCAGGCTGTCTCCCTCTCAAATCCATTCTCTACATCACCAGCAATTATCTACTTTGACCCATCATCCATTTCATTCAATAAACACATTCTGTGTTTATCCTGTGTGTCAGATATAGTGGTAGATTCTGGATTACAAATGCGAGAAAAACACAGCCCTATTTTCAGGGGCCTCACAACCTAGAGGGAGACAGACACACATAAACTGTTCATTACAATGCAACATGGGATAAACCATGATTTTTTTAAATGCCCAGTGTGGTAGCAAGACCATCTAATCAAGCACAAATGAGACAGAGTTCATAAAGAGCTCCTTGGAGGTACTGAGTTTGGCCTTATGAGTGGAGTTAAATTCGGTGGACATGGGAAGACTGAAAAAAGCATAAAGACAAGATAAGGTAAGAAAACAGTAAGGACTATACTGGGCATATACCCAGGGAAAACCATAATTTACAAAGACACATGCACCCCAATGTTCACTGCAGCACTACTTACAATAGTCAGGTCATGGAAGCAACCTAAATGCCCATCGACAGACGAATGAATAAAGAAAATGTGGTACATATATACAATGGAATATTACTCAGCCATAAAAATGAACGAAATTGAGTCATTTGTAGAGACATGGATGGACCCAGAGACTGTCATACAGAGTGAAGTAAGACAGAAAGAGAAAAACAAATATCGTATATTAACACATATATGTGGAATCTAGAAAAATGGTACAGGTGAACCAGTTTGCAAGGCAGAAATTGAGATACAGATGTAAAGAACAAACGTATGGACACCAAGAGGGGAAAGCGGGGTGGGGGTGGGCGGTGGTGGTGGGATGAACTGGGAGATTGGGATTGACATGTGTACACCAATATGTATAAAATAAATAACTAATAAGAACCTGCTGTATAATAAAAAAATAAAATTCAAAAAAAGAAAACAATAAGGACTGGTAAGACAGCCTGAAAAAGTATTAAGGGATAAATTTTGATAGGCCTGGGTCAGAAATGGAAAGTCTGGATGAGTACCTTGAACTATTTCCATTAGGTTATGAGAAGCAGTTGAAAGGATTTAATCAAGGAATGACATGATCAGGTCTGAATTTCAAATGACTCACTGAAAGCAATGTTGTAAATATAACGAATAAGGCAAGACTAGAAACAAGGAAACTGACTTGAAGATCATATCAGTAGTCCAGAGAAAAGATGACTGTCTGATATAAGACAGCAGAGGTATAGGGGTAAAGAAATAGAAAGATTAGAAAAAAATATAGAAGTATATATAAACATAAAGTAATAAAACTTGAGTGATTTGATATGGAGAAGCAAACACAGAAGCATTAAGAATAGGTGTTTCTGTTTGAGCAACTTGGATGAATGGTATGGTCATCAACTGAGAAAGAGAACAGAGAAAAGAGTTAGGAACAAACTAGAGCATGTTTAATTTAAGATGTGTGGGGACATCCCAAGTGGATATGTCTTACTAATAAGACTTTTTAGTCTGAAGTGTGAGGAGAGGACAGGGCTAGAGATTATGTGGTTAGTTCTTCCCCATGGCCTTTAGGATAATGTCAGACCTAATCTGTCATTCCAAGACTCCTCTTAACTCTACATACCTACAATTACAGATACCATGCTCCTAATCACGTCATCACGTTTTATTCCACAGCCTTGCATCTTACCTCTACACTAGAACTGCTTTTCCCTTTAAACTCCTGTACACATACGTGTCAGACATAGTGTGAGGTAATGGTCTAAGTTCATCTATTTTGCATATAGATATTAAATTTTCCTAGAACCATTTCTTGAAAAGATCTTAACTTTCCTATTAAATTGCAGTGTCAATATTGTTGACAATCAATGGACCATAAATGTAAAGGTTTATCTCTGACCTTTCAATTCTGTTCCACTGTCTCATTGATCTTATAGCAATACCACACTGCCTTGATCACTACAGTTTTAGAATAAGGTTAGAAATTAGATAATATATAAGGCTTCCAGCTTTGTCTTTCTTCATCAAAATTGTTTTGGCTATCCTAGGTCCTTTGAGTTTCCACATAAATTTTAGAATCAGCTTGTCAACTTCTAAAAATGACAACAAAGTTGTTCATTATATTCCCTTACAATCCTTTTAATGTCTAAGGTTGGTGAATATATTCACTCTTTCTTTTCTGATTTAGCTAATTTGGGGGGTTTTTTTTGCTTTGTCAGTCTACCTAAAGGTTTACCAATTTTGTTGAACTCTTCAAAGAACTTTTTTTTTTTTTTTCTTTTGGCCATGCCACGCAGTACCCCAGATTTCAGTTCTCCAACCACGTATTGAACCCATGCCCCCTGCAGGGGAAGCACGAAGTCAACCACACAAAGAACCAACTTTTAATTTCACTGATTTTCTCTATTTTTTTTTTTAATTGATTTCAATCTGATCTTTATTATTTTCTGTTCAATTTACTCTTCTTTTTCTATATCCTAAGGTGGAAGCTTACGTTATTGATTTAAGGCCTTTCTTATTTAACAATATAGACATTTCAAACCCTAATTTTCCTCTAAGCACTGCTTTACCTGTATTCATACACTGTGATATGCTATGTTTCCATTTTTATTCAACATGTTTTCTAAATTTTCTTCTGATTTCTTCTTTGGTCCATGGATTATTTAGAAATGGGTTGCTTACTTTCCAAATATTTAGAATTTTCCTAAAAATTCTTTTTGTTGATGATTTCTTATTTAATTTCGTTATGGTCAGAAAACATACTTTGAATGAAGTCTATCTTTTAAAATATACCAAAAAATTGGGACTTCCCTGGTGGCGCAGTGGTTAAGAACCCACCTGCCAAGGCAGGGGACACAGGTTCACGCCCTGGTCTGGGAAGATACCACATGATGCGAAACAACTAAGCCCATGCACCACAACTACTGAGCCTGTGCTCTACAGCCCGCAAGCCACAACTACTGAGCACATGTGCCACAACTACTGAAGCCCGCGCACCCCAACGAAGAGTAGCCCCCACTCGCTTCAACTAGATAAAGCCCACGGGCAGCAACGAAGACCCAACACAGCCAAAAAATAAAAATTAAAATTAAAAATAACAAATAAGGACTTCCCTGGTGGCACAGCAGTTGAGAGTCCGCCTGCCAATGCAGGGGACATGGGTTCATGCCCCGGTCCGGGAAGATCCCACATGCCGCAGAGCGGCTGGGCCCGTGAGCCATGGCCACTAAGCCTGCGCGTCCGGAGCCTGTGCTCCGCAACGGGAGAGGCCACAACAGCGAGAGGCCCGCATACTACAAAAAATAATAATAATAAAATAACAAATAAATAAATAAAATATACTGAAAAAACTTTTA
This sequence comes from Aethalodelphis obliquidens, assembly GCF_003676395.1. Classification (NCBI taxonomy): domain Eukaryota; kingdom Metazoa; phylum Chordata; class Mammalia; order Artiodactyla; family Delphinidae; genus Aethalodelphis; species Aethalodelphis obliquidens. Next base: position 67,816,751 of record NW_020837946.1, on the reverse strand, counting down.
TGGTCCAGTATATGGTCTATCCTGGAAAAAGTCCTGTGCGCATTTGAAAAAAATATGTATTCTGCTATGCTGAATGAAGTGTTCTAAAACTGTCAGGTCAGTTAGGTAGGCAGAAGTGTTCAAGTCTTCTATATCCTTGCTGATTTTCTGTCTAGTTGCTCTACTATTTTTTGAGAGTAGCTGGAGAATTTAACACCAGGTTGAAACTTCCAACCAAAATTTTTTCTAACCATAATTTCTTTTTTTAAAGAATGGATGCATTTATAAATTTATTTATTTATTTTTGGCTGCATTGGGTCTTCATTGCTGCACATGGGCTATTCTCTAGTTGCGGCGAGCAGGGGCTACTCTGTTACAGTGCGCATGCTTTTCATCGTGGTGGCTTCTCTTGTTGCAGAACACGGGCTCCAGGCTCACAGGCTTAGTTGCTCCACAGCATGTGGGATCTTCCCGGATCAGGGATCAAACTCACGTTCCCTCCACTGGCAAGCGGATTCTTAACCACTGGGCCACCAGGTAAGTCCTGTCCAACCATAATTTTTTAATTGTTTTATTTCTCCTTCAATTTTGTCACATTCGGCTTAATGTATTTTGGGTTTCTGTTGTTAGGTGTGTTTACATCTATAATGGTTATTTGTATATTTCTGACGTTGACCCTCTTATTATTATGAAATGTCCTTGCTTCTCATATTTCTTAAATTCTATTATTTCTGCTATTAATATAGCTACTCCATCTCTGTTACGATTATTGTTTCAAGGTATAGCTTTTCCCATCTTTTTGCTATCAACCTATTTATGTCTCTGTATCTAAAGTGAGTCTCTTACAGAGCATATAGTTGATTCTTCAATTATTATTCAGTCTGACAATCTCTTACTTTGAGTGGTATGTTTAATCTATTTCTATTTAATGTAATTACTGATATAATACAATTTATATTTGTCACTTTTTTGTTTTTTAGTAACATCATATCTTTAGTCTTCTCTTCCTTTTCTGCCTTCTTTTGTGTTAAATATATTTTAGTGTTATGATTTTAATTCCTTTGTTAATATTTTAATCTGTTTTAAAGATATTTTCTTAGTGGTTTCTCTAGGGGTTGCAACATGCATCTTAATTTATCAAAATCTATTTTAACACTGGCTTAATCCCAGTAAAATATAGCAACGTGTTCCAGTAGAGTTCCATTTCCTCCCACCTTTTTTGTGCTATTTTTTATCACATCTAGATATGTTACAAACTAACAACAGAGTGTTACAACTATTACTTTATACAATCATATCCTTTAGAGAAATCAAAACAAGGAGAGAAAAAAAAGATATAGTTGGGGTTTTTTTTAATATTTACACATATATTTTCCAGCACTATTTCTTCTGCGGATTCAAGTTACTGTCTGGTATAATTTTCTTCACCTGAAGAATTTCTTTTAGGACCTCTAAGGTAGGTCTACTGGCAACAAATTCTCATTTTTTTTTTCTTTCAACACTTCAAACGTCACTACACTACCTTTTTGCCTCCAGTTTTTCAGATGAGAAATCAGCTATTAATCTTACCATGTTCTCTTAGTTTTCAATATTTGATTATGATGGGTCACGAATCTCTTTGTCTTTATCCCAATTGGAATACACTGGGATTCTTGAATCTGTATATTGTTTAACAACACATTTGAGAAGGTTGTTGGCCATTATTCTTCAAATATGTTTCCTGTATCTTTCTCTTTTTCCTCTCTTCATGGGACTCTCATTATGCATATGTTGGCATATTTGATGTTGTCCTACAGGTCTCTGAGATGCTAATCATTTTTCTTTAATCAATTTTCTATATTTTCTTCATTGGATTATTTCTATTGATCTATCCATCATCTATTGATCTATCTTCAAGTTCTCCTATTCTTTCTTCTGCCATCTTGTATCTGCTATTGATCTTACCTAGTGATCTTACCCTTCCATTACTGTACTTTTCAACTCTAGAACTTCCATTTATTTTTATGTTTCTATTTCTGTATTAAGATTTCCTATGTCATAAGTTATTATCATATTTTCCTTCAATTCTTTAAACATGATTTCCTTTAACTCTTTGAAATATTTAAAATACCTGCTTTGAAATTTTTGTTAAAGATCTAGGCCCTCTTAGAGACAGTCTACTGACTTGTCGCTGTTTTGTCTAATTGTGGGTCATACTTTTCTCTGCATGGTTCTTTATTTATGTTTTTAAAAAGTAGATATTTTAGATTATATATTATAGCAACTCTTGATTTTTTTTTTCCTGAGGACTGTCATTCTGAATATATTTTCTTTCATTTTTGTCTGTTTGTTTATTTTAGAATGTCAGGAATTAATCTGTGGAACCTGTTTCCCTCATAGTGTGTGGCTGCCAATGTCTCTATTCAGTATATTTTATACTAATTTTAAGTTTTAGCCTGGTGTCCAATGGGTCACCCCCATGTGTATCTGCATAGTTTAGTAGTCATCCAATAATTAGAAAGAGGTGTTCAAACTCCTCAAATCAATAAGTCTTTTACATTGTGTGTAGGTTAAGGATCAAGTCAAGGTAGTTTTCAAGTCAAGGAACTTGGTGTTTGACTTACCTCTGGCTCAGATTTCCACTTTACATCCCCAGTCTAGTAACTCAATCTTTTTCCTGTTGCTGTATTCCAGTTTTCCTGTCTCAAAAATCTGCCACATATTAATGTCTAAGGCCCAGTCCTGTTCTTTTTTTTTTTTTTAAAGTTTTTTTTAATTTTTATTTATGTATTTATTTATTATTTTTGGCTGTGTTGGGTCTTTGTTTCTGTGCGAGGGCTTTCTCTAGTTGCGGCGAGTGGGGGCCACTCTTCATCGCGGTGCGCAGGCCTCTCACTGTCGCGGCCTCTCTCGTTGCGGAGCACAGGCTCCAGACGCGCAGGCTCAGTAGTTGTGGCTCCCGGGTCTAGTTGCTCCGCGGCATGTGGGATCTTCCCAGACCAGGGCTCGAACCCGTGTCCCCTGCATTGGCAGGCAGATTCTCAACCACTGTGCCACCAGGGAAGCCCCCCAGTCCTGTTCTTGAACTGAAAGTCTAACCTTGTATTCATTCCTGGCTACACCCTGAACACTGGCTGCTTCATCTAGCTAACCATCTACTAGCTATGAATAATCTCTTCTGATACTGGGTTTTCTCTTTTATGCCTATCAGTTCATGGTTTGGCCTGTGTCACAAGCAACTCAGCTTCCAACCTAGGTGAATAAGGTCAATAAAGAGAGGAAATTTCAGAGACAGACCATTATCATGGTATTTCTTATGCCTGTTACAGAGTGGTGTTTTGCTCTTTACAATCACACAAGTGCTTGTGGCATTAAATTAAGTGAAATGACTACAACTGTTTCCCTTAATTATCTCCTTAATCCCATGTAAATTTTTAAATTCTCCAAATGTTAAGGAAGTTTTATAATTTCTGAGCCTATTTTTGATACACTGCTTATCAATCAGAGAAAGGCAATTTAAGAGTGGTAAAAAACTTCATATATGCACACATACACATTTACAAATTTATGTTAAGTGCTTTAAGTTATAGAAGTAAAATATCATAATTAAATAAAGAATCTCTTTCTGTTTTAGCAGTGGGTTTGGCCTTATGGCAGCAAATTATTTCATGTGTATCTCCCACAAAGATTATTCTTTCCTGGAATAATATGCATATTAATTAGTTCCTACAGCACTTGAGAGACTTCTGTTTTATTCCCACCAGTAAGGTCATAAAATGCAGCCACCTTAGTTAGCAGCACATTTAAAAATCTTGAAGCAAGTTGTGGTCACAGAGAAGACTGGGCACCTCAAGGGAAGGGCAAAACCAAAGATAAGAATTTTTCACAGCTCTGAAATGATACCATGTGACCTAATCAACACACTGCATTTGTAGCATCCTAATCCCCATTACCCACAATTAGAATGGACAGTTCTATTCAATTAGTATGTGGCCAGGGTGGGTTTAAATTTAGTGTTGAAAATATAGGCATGCCACATTAAAATTCAAATATTCAAATAAGAAGCCTCAAGGGAATTTAGATTTTTTTTAACGACTGGTACCAAGCTATGTATAATAATATAAGAAATTTGCCTAATAGAATTTTAGACTTGAGTTATGATTTACTCTAAGGTAAAAATGCCAAAATTACCTCAAATTTGCCCACAAACTGCTAATCAGCTTTTAGATTTTAGAGGTTAGGGATACCCTGAATATAGAAACCTCCATGCACAAATCAACAAAAGACTGCTTTTCCATTTTTATAATACAGAAATGACATGCTGATGTTCCCCAAAGTAATATGTCCGCACTTAATAATCTCCGATTTCTGAAAGTCTAAACTTGACCAAGTGAACTATACATATACATAAACTAATCTGAAACATTTTGAGTTAATCCCAAAGAGTTAAATTATGTATTTGAGTACAGTGAAATACTAAATTGCCCTAAATTTTCCTAAAATATTAAAATGTCATTATAATATAACAATAAACTCAAGGCAAATAATTCCAAAGTGTAAATAACTCTAGAGTGTAGTAAAGGTTAGCAGGAAGGTAAACTCATATTTGGAGAAGCTATACAAACTGGTTTTGAATATTAAGGTATCAGTTTCTTGATCAAATCCTGTATACATACACCACTTGGGAGTGAACTAGATGGTTCTTTAGCATAAAGAAAGAATACCATTATATATTACACCTGTAACCTGAAGAAAATAATACACTTCCAAAACATCATTATGTATGTTGAGAGGAATGAAGTAGCAAAGTGACCAAATGTGGCAGACATTCTTATACCATGGGTCTAGAGACCTGAGTTATACTCCTTGTTTTGCCACAACTAACCTTGGGAAAGTAACTTGACTCTCTGGGTTTCAGTGTCTTCAACTGAACATGAGGTTACTAGTATCAGATGATCTAACAGAGGTTCTAAAATGGCAACCTGTTGTGTGGATCTGGCCAGTAGATATATTTGGTTTAGACTGGTGTTTTTAAACAAGAACAACATTTTTAATTAAAAGTTTTCACATAAAAATTTCCTTTTTTCTTTTAACTCAAAAATCTGTCCCAATGCAGTGCTGAAATTACCATATGGCAACACTTAGCTTGAGCTGGGTAGTGACTGCCCTCTACAGATGCAAGCTCCCTTTAGTTGGTTTCAGTTATACTCTTCAGGTTTTTTTTTTATTATTATTGAGGTAAAATTGGTATAGAACATTATATCAGTTTCCTGTGTTCAACATAATAATTTGATCTTTGTACATACTACGAAGTGATCACCCCAAGTCTAGTTACCATCTGTCACCATAATAATTGTTCCCTTTCACCATTTCACCCACCTGCCTCTACTCTTTAGTCTTGAACATGCATCTGCACTCACCCAGCCCATTTTACTCATTTACTGCATCTGCCTAGCCCTGTAGGCATTTGATATTGCGATCTCTAATTCAGTAGATCCCTTCAGGCTCTTAAGATTCTGTGATTCTTCACGTTAATAAAAATACATTAGCCTGTTATTTCCTAGAATAGTAAGCTTCTACTTAGATAAAACCAGAGAGAATGGGTAAGAGAATAGTTATGCTCTAGTGAACATACATTCAAGGAAAACTGAAGAATGGAGTATTGCTCATTTGGATAGACTTGGACTATCAAGGCAAAACATGAGCTCCCTGGGAAATGTGGACATGGGGAAAATGTCACTTACAATTTGGGCAAAAAAGGGCAAAAATAAATTTTGAAATGGAATTAAGGAAGAAAGGAATAATTTGTTTTAACAAATGCCCTTTTGAGGCCAGACACGGTACTAGTCCCATGTTACTACCTGATTTGTTAAACCTCATAGTCTATGAGCTGCTAGGTATCTTCCCCATTATCAGGATGAGAAAATTTAGGCTCATAAAGATTAAGTAACTTGCCCAAGGTCACACAACTAATAACTGTCAGAGGCAAAATTTGAATCTAACTCTAAAGCCACAGTTCTTTCCACTACAACACCAGACAAACATTTACTTCCTAGCTTGGCCTATAATCAACAGACTTGAGAGATACGGCGTGGGGGAGAATGAACCTACCTTGTTTCATTTGCAAGAATATGACTAGGTTCTGCAGTTTCATTAAAGATGCCCTTTTCCAACAAGTATAAATATATAAAACTTGGACCCTAAATCAATTAACAATTAACAACTGAAACTTGGAATACCTTCCCCTAAATTATCGTAGTATCACATAATCAGCTATATCAGTGAACCTAAATATATTAAGGTCATTCATTCACCTTCAAAAGTTTAGATTTTGCTATTTCTGAAAGTAAGGGTAAATCAAGAAGACATACCTTATGGTAATTTTAAAATATCAGGAACAATTTTGTGAACACTTACTAAGAACTTGTCTTATTTCATCCATTTCATGGATATTCATGTGAATGCCTATTCAGTCATATTCTGTTTTCACAAAACTGACAATTACGACAAAATCCTTCTTAAAGTATGCACTGGTGAAAATGTTCATAGACATAATAAAAACCTGAATACCCAGCTTCTCTGAATTTTTATAGAGTACTGGGGAAAATATATATTATAATGTGTGCCATAATTCCCTTGATCTCTCTTGAAAAAAGAGGGACTCTAATTACATATGAGATCAGAAGGAGACAAATACTATTCAAGAATTGCCTTTCAATTTTTGAAGTATGGTTGTGTTTTTTAAAGGTTCACTGTATTCCTTTATGGTCATCACTAATTGCAATGCAATCTCAGAAAAAATAATTCAGCATATTTATTCAGTCATGTTTCTCTCTTACCATGTTATGCTGTTTCAGTAGTCCACATGTTTCTAAAATACTCGTTGAATTAGATAATCAGCTGTACAAATACCTTACACAATGAATTCTTTTTCTGTATTTTAAAGATGAGTATAAGAAACGTTTATTTATAATCCAAATTTAAATCCCTTTTGCTTTAAAAACAAGGCCAAATAGCAAAGCCTCTTCTACTGTTTGTGCTCTGTAACATCTCTTGATTACTCTGACAGAGTTCCAGTCACAGGTTGTGAGTCAGAAAGAGGATTTTCAATGTCCAGCAGCTAAATGTGTCAGCCATGACATTTCTGAAAGTTCTATTTTTATATACAGAGAGAAGGAAAAATCACTTCTTTGTATCTGTCCCTTGCAAAATCCTCAGTTTAACTCCAGCTTTAGATATGTACAATAGTGAATGCATTCTTAGTTAACATGACAAGCGACTGACATTTTTAAACTGGAATAATGCAAGTAATGAAAACATAATCTACGCAAGTTTGTCCCTTCTGCATTCTTATTCCCTCTTTCAGTCATAAAGCCTGTTAAAATGTAGTTGAAATAATACAAAATGCAATTCAAATCTCACTATTGTCCTAATCCTTTTTTTCCCTACTCTTATACAGCTTATCTAAAACTGTTGAAATATAACTTGCTTGAGTTATAATATTATGTGAATTAAGAATCTGTATTGTTTGGAAGCTCTTTTAATTGGTCTACAGGGAGGTTTTCTGTATATATTAAAATGATTGTATGTCTGAATTATAACGAACCTACCTTTAAAATTCCTTTGTGTTTAAAAACATATTAGAGGCAAAACATTTTAATACTTCTTGGAGTAGGTTTTATTGCTAAAATTATTGGTTTGGCAATCTTGGCATAAATGGAAATTTCTGATAGGCTGTCATATCAATGTCAGTGGAGCCCAGGAATTTCATGGCTCTGGCTGTTTTCCTTATTTTTATTTATAAATTCTGTTTCATAACAGCAATAAGATGCTTCAGGCCTTGCGGTTCTGGGGGATTATTGCACTTGTCAGGTGGTAAAAATCACTGGACCCTCTGCCTGGTGATGTGCAACACCACTAGAGGCATGTAATCACTGAGAAATGCAATTCCTAGAATTTCTTAATATTTTATAATGACATATTTAACTTTTAAAATAAATGATCTATTTTGAAGGCTGGAGGTGTCATAAGAGTATTCAACCAGCAGCTAAGGAATGGAGAAAACGTAGATCATACAGGCAGAGAGAAATGGCCAAGCAGTGACCATCTTACAGTAAATCCTGAAGGATATAAAAATCTAGAATAAAGTATATTGTATATGAAAATTGAGAAACTGGCTATGATTGGTCAACATATTTGTATATTAATATAAATTGTTTTACCATAATATTCTGTTTGTTTTCTTCCTTATAAATAAATATTAATATGTTTATATACAAAAACATGATATAGACTGCAAGTATAAATACATGAAGGTCATATGTGAAAAAATGTAATTTACTCACACTGAAGGAAAGGCTACACACTATTTCTTTCTATTAAAAATGTCCTGGGCTTCCCTGGTGGCGCAGTGGTTGAGAGTCCACCGGCCGATGCAGGGGACACGGGTTCGTGCCCGGTTCGGGAAGATCCCACATGCCGCGGAGCGGCTAGGCCCGTGAGCCATGGCCGCTGAGCCTGCGCGTGCGGAACCTGTGCTCCACAACGGGAGAGGCCACAACAGTGAGAGGCCCGCGTACCGCTAAAAAAAAAAAAAAAAAAAAAAAAAAAAGTCCTACCTGATATAATTAGCATAATACTTAGTAAAAAATCGTGAAAAGTACACCCTTGAAAAAAAGCTGCCTGATTTCTTAAATAAATGGAATGTCAAATTGACTCAAATTATATAACAGTGGATAGAGGTTTAAAATTAAAAATTAAATTTCTATTTCTAAATAACTGTTTGGAAGTAAATTCTTGTATCTTACCAATTGTTCTAAATAACAATGTAAACCAAAGGAGACCAAATTATCTTTGCAGGGAAAGAATACTAAAGTTTTTCTTGGAAAAGGGCCAGTTTTAGGTAGGGGGTGTTTATGGCCTGGGGACTTACTGTAGCAATAGAAAAAGATTAATAATTTGCACATGTTAGATTCTTGGAAGGCAGGATACAGCTGTAAAGAATTAACCCCTCTTGAGAGATGTAAAAACACAGAGCAGCTGAGAGGAGACCTATTGGGAGGGACTAAAAACTGTTCAGGCTACAGATGTCCTCAAAGTGAAGCAGAGAAAGTACTTTTGGGAACTGACATGCTTTTGTCTTTGCTTATAAATGGGCAGATAACTTAAAAAATTTTAGACAAAAGGAGCAAATTGTGCCCAATTAAAATGTATTATTGAAATATTAAGTAAGCACTATAATGAATTGTTTAAAGAAATCACTACTACAATGCTTTTCTCAAGGATGACCTAAAATAAAAGCCACTCCATTAAAGGAAAGTATGTACATCTGTGTGATGAGGCCCTATACCTCTAACTCTCTGAAATGCTGCTTCATTGACTGACGAAGACTCATTTTTCAGAATACACAGACCTAAAATAATAAGTAATCAAATCAAAACATTTTGTCAATGAGTAAATGAGAGGTCCAAATTCCATTTTAACTGAAATTGGTGGTTGATTTTTTGCTTCATGGAAGAGAAAAGTGGCTGCTATGCTTCAATGAAAGAAGCCCAACATAACTTTTAAAAAGATCTTAAAACACAGGTTTAAAGAGTGAGGATATTACTGAAAACATTTTATAACATCTGCTTTAAGTAAATCTCATTCATCATTCCAATTTCGTTTAAGCCTGAAGCAGAGATGGAAAAAATACACACCCGACTTAATGTATAATTCAGTACCTTGGTGTTTCCTTCAAAATAATATGCCAGTGGTTCTCAAAGTGTGGTCTCGGGTCCCCTGGGCGTCCCTAAGACTCTTTCAGGGGCCTCACAAGGTCAGACTTATTTTCATAATAATACTAAGACTTTTTTTTCTTTTTCCACTTTCACTGTCTCATGAGAGTTCAAGTGGACTTTCCAGAGGCCACATGCCATATGATGACATCATCACTCTGGAGGCTAATGGAATGTGTATGCATGTGTATTCTTCTGTTTGGGGGGATTTTCTAGGTAAACTCTTTGGGGTCATCAGTAATTTTGTATAAAGTAGTCTTGAGACCAAAAAGTCTGAAAGGTATTAAAATATGGTCATCTGGCCCACCTCACAACAACATCCTTGCCTGTATCTTTGATGTTTTCAATGCTTTCTACATAGTGTTAAACACATTGCAGTTGATATTATTATGATTAAAGAGTGAACATATCTGTTATATGTACATTTAAAACTCTGTCCTTTAAAAATCAATGAAAGAAAGCTGTCATCAGCTTATAAAATATATAAAAGTAAAGCTGCTGTCCTAGGGAGAAACACAGATCTGCCTGTGGGCTGGCTCCATAGACTCTGCCAGAGTTTCCTGAACTTCTACTGAGACATTATGAAAACTACCAAGTTGGATTTTCCATATGTGTATGTGTGTGTGTGTGTGTGTGTGTGTGTATATATATATATATATAGAGAGAGAGAGAGAGAGAGAGAGAGAGAGAGAGAGAGAGAGAGAGAGGGAGGGAGAGAGAGAAAGGGAGAGAGAATTGTTCTACACATATAATTTTATATGATTTCAATAACAATCTGATTAGGTATACGAAATAGATAGTATCCCACAATAAATACAAAGAAATTGAGAGGCTTGGAGATGTGAAATAAACCGTCCAAGGGCACACACTAGTAAGTGGTGCGGCCAAGCCTGACACCAATGTCTTCCAATTCCACGTTCACGGCCTTGTCTCTATACCATTCTAGCTCTACCTGGGATTTCAAACTGCTCATAAACTTAGGCCTAATTTTTATAACTATTATATATTTAGCTCTGTTCTTCCCTAGGAATGGAGAGAGGAGAGAAGAGCCCTCTTTACTCATTCTGAGTTTTTCTCAAGAATTGTCTTCCAAAACCCTACCTTGGCAAGCACCTCCGTGAAGATAAAATTTACTAGGGAGCTTTCTGTTAACACTGTTCCCCAAATAGAAAGAGCAAACAAGCAAATAAATACAAGAGGGAGAAGAGGAGGGGGTAATCATTTAGGAAAGGTATGTCCCAAGATGACAGTGATTCTGCTTAAATTCTCCTCCTTTTTTTTTTTTTGCCCAACCCAGTGGGCATACTGCAAGTTGAAAGAGACAGGTATCAAGAATTTAAATTCTTCATATATTGTACACATATGAGGTTTTAAAAAATAGTGTATTTTAACTGAAAAGTATGCACCTTACACCCTTATTTCGGGTAAGTAAATAAACACGACAGGATGAACAGCTTTCTAAGGTCAAATAGGAAAGGAAACAGCTAAACAAAGTTAAAAATTAACAAGGCAAATCTACAGTACATCTGATTTAATCACTATATTGGTTTTTTTTCCCTTCATTAGGCAGTTGTTACCAGACCACCTTTCCCTTTTCTATAAATTCTTCTTCATTCCTCAATCTCCATAATGATACCCCAACTTTTATTTGCAGCTCAGTTATGTGTTTGGTGGGAGAATAGGACTTCGACAGCAGTATGATATTTCTAAGGAATAGGTCAGTCTCCTACTGAGTTGGAATTTGCAACCTTCTTGGGGTTGCCTGGTCCAGATATTTTTTGCTAGACCAAGAACTGAACATGGTCATTATTTCAGACTTCAGAAAAACATTCACAAGCTGGTCTGATCTGTCTAAAGCTACATTAAAAGCTCCTGAATACCATTCCGATTAGCCAGTGTATTTTGAATAATTTTTCAACGAAAATAGCACCACACACAAATCAAGTAATAGAAGCATTTGTCAAGCTGTGTTAGTTAATAGTAACTAATATAAAGATCACAGAATATTCAGGGAAAATTAATCTAATGATTTAACACAATCATATGTTTAATTAACACAATAATGTTTTGCATACCAACTCATTCTACTGTCTAAAACAGCATTTTATCACACAAAACAGAATAACAGTTGACTTATACAATATTCTTTATCACCACGGTGGTTTACACTATGTATCTAATGTACTGTTAAAAAATAAACTGAGGCATATTAAAAACTTTGAGTTGTTTTAAGCAAAAATGGATTCAAATCAGGCAGCATCCAGTCTAGCACATAGAAAGGAACTCCAAGGAGCTGTACAAAATGAAACACTTTTATAGGCAGATGGGAGCAGGAACAAGGAAGTTATACTAGGCCAAAAAGCCAGTTATTTTTGGCTTTTGGTTATTGCAGGATTACTTTCCTTTAGGGATGGCAAGGGTCTATCAGGCAGATTGCCTAGCTAGTGCTCGCATGTGATTCCTGATTGACTGATTTAGGATCCCCTTTCTGGGAGAACCAAAACTGTAATTAAGTCTCAGCTTGGTGAGGTAAGGCTTGGCGTAAGTGATTCCATTCTGAGCTTGTCTTGTTTGTAACAGTACGCAGGGACTTTGCCAAGTGGCTAAAATTTATTACCCCATTTTACAAATGCTAATAATAGACACAGAAGTTAAGTAATGTTCCTGGAGTCATATCCCAACCAGTGGTACTACTGAAACTGAAGGAGAGAATTCTTGCTTTCCAGTTAGGTTCTTAAGCTTCTATGTTACTTTGAAATTGTTTTACTATCGCAAATGTTTTCTATCCAAAGCATTGTTTACTGAATATCTACGATAAGCCAGGGAATTTTACATGTTATCTCATTAAATCCTCATACACCACCCTGCTATAAAATGTTTACTGGTGAGTCCACTGTAGTTCAGAGATGTTAAGTAATTTGCAGGCAACTGAATCAAGATTCTAGTTCCAAGTTCAAGAATCTACCTTTCACCATCTTGCTCCACTTGCCTCCACTACAAATCTGAAAGAAAAACATTTCTGCAAACGATCACGCGTGAATAACCCACAAAGGCTAATACATCCCAAGACGACTTAACAATAATCTCTTCTTAAGGGAAAACAATAAAATGACATTTTTTTAAAGTAAAAATAAGTTACTAGAAAAAACGAGAAGTGATTAAGAACAATTCATTTTAAAGCAGGGATCAAAATTTAGCAAATATATATAGATGTCTTAGTATGCCAGGCATTATACTAAGTCCTAGCCTCACGGTGCTTACTTTCTAGAGTATTTTGATATAGAAATAAGGAGATATAAACAAGAGAAAGAAGAGTAAGGAAAAATTAAATACAAACACCTGCGGTCAGAGTGGGAACCAAGAACCAAATGAGTCCGGCATGAAAAACCCCGTCACGCTGTTTCACGAAAATTTTCCAAATTACTTAAAGTCACAGACAATTGAAAACCTGCTGATTTTCATTAAGGAAGAATAAGATTTAGTTTCAAAAATGATTGTTTCATGTGTTTCTTTACCTGAGGGAAGCCTTCAGCCAAACAGAAACATCGCGAACGGAGCGCACGGTTTCAGAAACCCTCTGGTAGTTCCCATTCCTTTCTCTGATTGGTTCCTCCCCGGACAGGAAGTCCCGCCCCCCCTCCCCGGCGGAAAGGCTGGAGACCGAATTCAGGTGGAGATGGAACTCTGCCGGAGACTGGAGCTTGTGAGGTACAGCAGTTAAGAGTGGCCTAATTGTGGTTATAGCCTCCTGCTAAGTTTATGAGCTTTTTAATTTTTCAAATAACTAGTCTGGTTATGGTAACAACTTTACTACCCTGATGGTACCTGTGGAGCCTTTTTAGAGGTTTAAAGGAAGAAGAAAAAGACTGCCTCCTTCCAGGCAGCCACCTTAGTGCGTGGGTCAGCCCCGTGGAGCTGGCTGGTGGCGCGGGGAGGACAGGGTTTGGGGGCAGAACTCTTGTAACTAGATGGGTGAAATACCCCTATTAACTTGCTGTTGTGACAACACTATTTGGAAGGAGTTTGTTTTATATGATATTAAAGCAGTATGGCCAGACTTTAGCTGCCTAGTAACAAAGTAGCTGGAGTAGCCCCAAAGTAAACACATTAGCTTTACTAAAAAAGACTGGAACATTTACCTACAAATACCCTCTTCAGTTAAGCGCTTCCTGAGGAGGACACAGAGGTCTGTTTATTTTTCCAACAACAAAGCATCAGACATCTTTGCTTGGGAAAAATCTTTGAATATTTGACTACTTTAATTTTTTTTTTTTTTAATTGGGGATTGAAGAAAGACTTACGCTCAACTCAGTTACACCCCTTGTTCGCCTTTGTAATGACTGCCAAGAGAGAAACTAAGTTGCTTCTAGCTCTTAGGCTGCTTGGGGAGCAGGGCGGGCTGATGTTAGAGTCCCCTTGAGATAATGATTCTTCTGGGTCAGTCAGAAGAAACAGTCTGCAACAATGGCAATCCCCAGGGTGACACTTCTCGAGGGGGCCTAGATTCAGCTGTCAGTCACCTTCAGCCCAGAGCCATCAAATCCATTTACACAAAAGCTGGTTATCACAAACCTTTTGAAAAGCTAAGTAAAGAGGAGATTTACCCATCCTTGAATCTTCATTCTTTTTTCTTTGATTCCCTCATTTCCCCTATCTTTCCTTTTTTTCCCCAAGTACCTCTGGGAACTTCTGGGATTTTCCCCCTTCTTTTGTTTCACCCTAGATCTTACACTATTGTTATCTTAAAGCTTCAGCTTAAGCTTGAATATAACTCTCAAGATATACAGAAATAAATAACCATACTCTTGTATGAAAATTTTAAATTCTGATAAGTATTTTTGTCTCCAAAAGGATAGGATTTTCTGGGAGTGAGAAAGGATTGTTTATGTTATAATGTTGAGGAAAGATCTGTGAGTATTTTAAGTATTTCAGCATATGTTTTGCTATGCATGTACATTTGTACATCCCTTCCTATTGTATACATACCTTTTTATTTTTGTAATTTTTACACTAAAGAGACTATAATATAAAAGCTTGAATCAGTTTGCAACTGAAATGATCCTCAACAACCTATACAAATATGAAAAATTATTTCATTGTGTAAATATAACTGAATTTCAATTATAACAGTTCTTTCTGTGAATTCTATAACTTTGTAATTATAAGGAACTGATTTCCTTTCACTAAGAAAAGGAGACATTCTGGTCATGCTCTAGAAATTCTGATTTTCTCTGTGTAATGGTATTATTATGAACATTTAATTTAACAAATTGAAAGAGAATTAGTGAAAAGTATAAATAAAATACATTAAAATGTAAGTTTATTTCGTTGATGTATGATTGCTAGAATTAGACTAACAAACTATTGCCTAGTATAATGCCTTAAGGGAGCATTTGTAATCGTAATTAGTTTGTCAGTTATAAGAAATTTTAGTGTCACGACTGTGGATAGAAGCCACATAGCAAATAGCCTAGGCTTGGTAGAGATATGAGGCCTGGTAAGAAGATCAGACCAAGGAAAATCCATACTTAGAGCCAAAAGACACTTTATAAAGAACAAGATAGGACTTCCCTGGTGGCGCAGTGGTTGAGAGTCCGCCTGCCGATGCAGGGGACACGGGTTTGTGCGTGCCCCGATCCGGGAAGATCCCACATGCCGCGGAGCGGCTGGGCCCGTGAGCCATGGCCGCTGAGCCTGCGCGTCCGGAGCCTGTGCTCCGCAAAGGGAGAAGCCACAACAGTGAGAGGCCCGCGTTCCGCAAAAAAAAAAAAAAAAAAAAAAAAGAACAAGATAGTTCACATGCAGTGGCAAGCTATGTCACTAAGGCCAGTACTAACTACTATTCCAGTTGCATATGATATAGCCCAAGCTAGTTCAGCCTTGATCTCCTAGTTACTACCAAAAGGGTACCAAATATTCCACTGAAAAATAATTGGGTGTTTCATTTATTCATTCAGCATATTTCTTGAGCATTTACTACTACTTGCCAAGATATAATAGTGAAAGGATCTTAAGTAACTTACCATGTAGTGGAAGGAACCAGAACTAAGTGGGTTTTTGAGGATGATCAAAAATAAACTGTTGTCAAGTGAACATTGAAGTCTTACTTGTAAAATTAATTTGCCCATTCAGACTATATAACAATGTTCACTGTGTCCTAGGAACATTGTTAGAATTTAAGGACATAAAAATCAATAAAATAGGGACTGTATCCCAAGATAGGGTCCTACTTCACTAACTTAGTATAGGCGACTGTTATCTCTTCAGGAACCCCGGCCTGCATGGTTTGGATCTTGCTGATCTCTTAGACCTCTTTTTAGGTGTTCCATTTCCCTCACATCACATTCTAAACACATATGAGTTTTGGGGGTTTTGTTATTTGCTCTCTGCTGTTGAAACATGTCATCTCTTTTTCTCTTCAGGGCCTTTGGGATGATTGTGGTTCAAGTTTATAAAATTTTATTATATAGTTCACCTCTGTACTTACTATGAGGAAAGTAGAGGTATTAGCTTTTATGGGTGGATGTTACCTCTAGTGGGAAATTTTGATCTCTTAATCCACTGGCTTCTGATAACATTGTATATTAAATGCATGAAATAAACTCTTCATACTGTCACTCATCTGTTTGATAGGTTTTACTAGTTGACTTTTTTCCTGTGCCACTATCATTACCACAATTGTGTACCTCAGTACAGATTATACAATTGTGAAACATTACTTTGTTGTCTAAATATTATTGAAATTCAAATATAACAGTTCTTTCTGTGAGTGCTGTAACTTTGTAATTAGAAGGAAGTGATTTCTTTTCACCAAGAAAAAGAGAATGGGCATGCTCTAGAAATTCTGATCGTCTCTATGTAATCTCTAGATTGTATAGTGTTCATTTCCTGAGGCTGTTCTTACAAATTACCACAAATCAGGTAGCTTAAAACAACAGAAATTTATCCTCTCACAGTTCTGGAGGCTAGAAGCCTGAAATCAAGGTCAGCCATGCCCCTCTATAGGCTCTGGGGGAAAATCCGTTCCATGCCTTCCACCTAACTTTTTGTGGTTGCCTTTAATCCTTGACATTCCTTGATTTGTAGCCTTATCACTCTAATCTTTGCTTCTGTCCTGTTGCCTCCTCCTCTTTTGTCATGTGTCTCTCCTCTGTGTGTTTCTTTTAAGGACACATTATGGATTTAGGACCCACCTAGGTAATCCAGATGGTCTTCTCAAGAACCTTATCTTAATTACATTTGTAGATATCTTTTTCCAAATATAGTAACATTTAGAGTTTCTAGGAATTTGATGTAGACATACCATAAACATATATTTAACCCAATATGTATGGGAATTTATTCATTTGATATTTCTTATTTTTCTTATGTTTTCATTTTGAAAACAAATTATTCATGATGCCTTAATACAGTTTGAATGACTAATATATATATTCAACACTTAGCTTAAAAACTGTATTTAGGGCTTCCCTGGTGGCACAGTGGTTGAGAGTCCGCCTGCCGATGCAGGGGACACAGGTTCGTGCCCCGGTCCGGGAAGATCCCACATGCCGTGGAGCGGCTGGGCCTGTGAGCCATGGCCGCCGAGCCTGCACGTCCAGAGCCTGTGCTCCACAACGGGAGAGGCCACAGCAGTGAGAGGCCCGCGTACCGCAAAAAAATATATATATATATATATTTAATCTGTCAGATTTTATGATTAGGAATTTCTATAAAATTTTGATGACCTGGTTCTAGGACTATAAGAATTTCACTGAGGAAAATATTTGGTTCATATTGGGTATAGGAAATCATATGTCCTTTGTCGGCTCATTTTCATAATCTAAGAGGAAGAGGCCAAGGTAATGACTATCAAAATCAACCATATGGTACAATCATTTGTTTGAAGCGCATTGACAAAGAATTAATGGTTTAATAGGAGAAAAGTACATTAGAGAAACATATAAATTTCAGTTAACAATAATTGGGGAAATTAGCAAGATGACCGTCCATTATGGTTGTTTATGTATATATTTTTTAATTTCTTATACTTACGAGGTAGCCTTACTTATAAAAGATTAGAAGGACAAATGTGTTTTTTATTGTACACATATATAAAAATCATTGATAGAGGACTTCCCTGGTGGCACAGTGGTTAAGAATCCACCTGCCAATGCAGGGGACATTGTGTGGTTTAATCCCTCGTCCGGGAAGATCCCACATGCTGCAGCCACTAAGCCTGTGCGCCACAACTGCTGAGCCTGTGCTCTAGAGCCTGTGTGCCACAACTGCTGAGCCTGCACGCCACAACTACTGAAGCCCACGCGCCTAGAGCCCATGTTCCACAACAAGAGGAGCCACCACAATGAGAAGCCCGCGCACCGCAACAAAGAGCAACACCCACTCACTGCAACTAGAGAAAGTCGACGCGCAGCAACAAAGACCCAACGCGGCAAAAAAAAAAAAAATTATGATAATCATTGATAGAAATAGACCCTAGTGTTTGTTAGCTGAAATACTGACAGATTACAGCTGAGCTGATTGTTTCCAAGGATTACATTTTCTCTCTTTTTTTAAATTATATTTAGCCAAGATTATCTTCTTTTGGAAACGTACTTGGAAGTTAGGAATTAGCCTGAAGAAAGAACATTAGGGAAGGAAACAATGGTTTAGAGAATGATACTTTGAGAAAAGGAAAATAACATTAGAAACAAAAATATAATGGAATTCAAAACAGCTATATTATATATGAAAAAATGTATAAAATACTAGAAAAACAGTACTTAAATGGAAAAAATTCACAATCAAATGCACTGTTTTGTTTGATTGGAAAATAAAAGACAATTTGTATTTTTAACTGAACTCTGTAGAAGGTTATGGTCATCTCAACATGAAACATAGTATCAAAGCCATGACAGTCTACAGTTTACACAAACCTTTTCGTGGATTAGCTAGGAGCTATTTGACCTAGCCAGAGAGTTTTTGTGTCTCAGATTTTCATTTTTACAATGGAAGACTATCTATCATCGTGATTTTTGTGTTGATAATGAAAATAAGTGATTGATATTTCCATCTGGTAGCAAACCAGGCACTTAGGGAGGCATATTAACTATATCACAGCAGTAGCAATTCACCAAATCAGACTTAAGTTGCCTGGAATAGTTTTTCTTTCCCTGACCTCCAACCCTCGAATATTTGAGTTATTAATTTACTGGCAAGGAATAATCAAGTCATAGCCGAACAATGTAAGGGAATTCTGGGAAATGGATTGAGTTGAGAAAGATTTTCTGTTTAACAAGGATTGCTCATTATAGATTATTCTTCAAAGGAAAAACAGATGATAGAGTTAGAAACTGATGAGATCAGAAAAGGAAAATAGAAGATTATGTATATGGTGTGTGTGTGGGGGGGGTGTTGAGAATCCTTGACACAGGAGTGAGCAAAAACACAGGGATATGTTGGAATCTATTTTGCACCCTCAGCTATATTGTCTCAATCTATTCTTTATAATCATTTCCAACTCTGTTTTTCTCACACACCAACAGGATTTACTCAATGTCATTTCCAGAAGTAACACCTCAAGAAACATTTTCAGAAACAGTTTGTCAATTCCAGGATACTGATACTTTTAGCAGCCAGAAAAGAATTTCTGAAAATCATTTCAAAGACCAAGGTTTCTGAAAATACCATGAACCCTTTTTTTCCCCCCAAACAAATTGTATACAGTGTACACACATTAAAGAAAATTGGTAAAATGAAGCCTAGAGACTAGAAAGCATCAGTGTTTCACCATTTATGTTTGGATGTATCTGACTTTTGTCTAAAAATCTTGATTTTTCTTCCAGTTATTTTTGGAACAATTAAGCTGTATTGAGATTCTTTTGTAGATGACAAGGTTTTATTTGGAAAGCTAGAATAAAGGTTTTCTTTTACAAAAATTTATTTACTTGGCCAGTGAAATCCACTCCCTCCAAGATTTGCTTTTACTTTTTAAAATATTTGTTCCTAGGTTCTTAAAAATCTAGAAAGTAAAATAAACTCCTTGTGGAATATAGTTTACATGGATTTTTTTTTTCAGTGAAAGGGTGGTACTTTTTCCATTTTAAAAGAATCAAATATATTACAAATGAGGGAATCTGCTTTTTATTGAATGTATCAGTATATATAAACATATTTATATAGGTATGTGTGTTATTGTCTTTATTCCCTTATTTCCAAGGAGAGATGTATATAATGTATAGTTTAATCATTCAGACCATAATTATAGCCCATGAGTATGGAAAAATCATGAAAAATCTGTTGGCTTAAATTGAAAGTAAAACTCAGGTCTGAGATCTTAACCATTTAAAACCTTGAAATCTCATAAATAAAGCATCGTTGAGCCTGGTCCCATCTTTCATAACAGCTCTCCAGAGAAAATCCTAAAAGCCAGGGCACTCTAAGATGAGCTGTGGATGATTCAGTAGGTGGCACAGTTTTCACTGAGTCAGTACTGAACTGATGCCCCAGCATGGTATGAGGGGGCACTGCACTGCTGGAGGTGTCCTCTAATGGATGAGGGTAAAACCAAGGTCTTGACCACCAGCAGTTATTAAAAATCCCATGGCACTTTTCAAAAGAGTAAAGATGATGTTAAACCCTGTGTCCTGGCTAATTTCCAAATTGGGCAATTATATTCTGCCTACTTAAAATTTCTCTGTAATTTTAGTTGGATAATATATTCCTCATCTTCTGTCCTATGCTTTTGCTATTTCCAGTTTAGAGGTGGATGCATTTCTGTGGTGAGGGAAGTGTTGCTTCTTTGCAAGGTCTGAGATCAGGGGATGAAAGGTACAACATACATCTATCAGAACAGGTGCCGTATTAGTTTGTTTCTCTTGTGATTAGGCTGACTATAAGAAAATTGTCAAATAAGTGTCTTTAAATATAGCCTCGTCAGGTAGTCAGAGGTGCTATGCTTGCAAAGGTTTCCAAGATGGGTATTTTAATTCTATTAAGTTGTGACTAAGAAATGAGGCTTCTCTTGAAGTGAATATATTATGTAAATAGTAACAATTTAAGCATAAAATTATAGACATTTAATAGGAATAATTAAATTTTCCAACATTTGCCTAGCAAGGCCTATCATATAGTCACCTAAAACATTAGTTACCATATCATTTTTCACTTATAATGTATTAGAATTTTGTCCAAATCAGTAGTTGCTAAGAGAGAAGGTCACTGTTGGAGAACAAATGGAAAGTATTTCTTAAAAAATAAAAATAATAAAATAATTGTTGGTTAGCATGCCCTGGATTTTGGGAAAACCTGTAGAAAACATTCCTAAGGAAAAGACCAATAGTGGCACTGTGTAAGGCCAGACCCACACTTCCTAACTGTGTTTCCAGCTTCACACAATACTCTGGGATCAGCCCCTAGGAAAAAACGTACATTAGGAATTTAGTGTCATAGATGGTAACATTTACATTTATCTTGACTATTTAGACGCTTGGCTAGAAAATGATAAAAACTATCAACAACTCATTTTTCTCAAGCACTAAGTATTTTTCTGCAAAGGCACAAAAGATCAATCTAATCTCTTAGCCTTCAGTACTTTCATATATTACCTTTTTTTAACAGAATCTTTCCAAGTCTTATTTTGTAACCTCAAATGTTTCTATTTCTAACAATTAATGTTAACTCTATTACAAAGACTTTTCCAACTAACTTCAAGTCATTCTGCTTTACAGATATATTAAAAACTTATCTTGTGCTTATTAATAATAGAGTTAATACAGGAAAATGCTTCAAAGCAAAAAAAATATCTGGCAGCATGCAGAAATAATACTAAATACTGTAGTAAATAAACATAGTAATTCTGTTTGCATAAATGCTGTGACTGCCTAATAAAGAAATCACTTGAAAAGGAAATACCATCTTTAGAATTTGAACTTGCCTTCAGCAGAAAATATTATAATGTTTTTAGCCTAGCTTTGACAACTACAACAGACTATACTGAGTAACAGTAAGAGTTCACTTTGTAACAGGAAAAGTAGTCACTCTGATCACTTTGTCTTTTTAGTATGCAGCCCAGAGGATTCAGAAAAAGATTACATTTACCATAATTAACATATATGTAAATGGAGATCATGGCTATGAATGATAAATTTTGATAGCAATTTAAATCTTGTACAAATTAATCAACCATACAGACACTTGATTAATGAAAGGCAGTGTCACTTTAAAATGCAACATGTTAATATATATTACTGTTATCACAGATCAAAGAATCTTTAAATGTAAACCAATTAGGACAAAGTTCAATCTACATTTTTTAACAGATTTAATTCCCTTGTAATTATGATGACAATTTGAAAAAATATGTTGTTCCACTTTATTTACTAATTTTAGTGAAAAGTTGTGCAAATGAATTTTGGGTGTTTCATCATAGTGAATGGATTCCCAAAATATAGGATTACAGTACAGTGAATGCACAAAAACAATGATAAATTGGATGCAAGTTATTTATTCCCATGTCATGCTAAGTTTATAAGTTTTCTTCTAATAATTCCCTATTTTTGCTCTCACTGAGAGAGTTATATTAAACTGATTACTAAATGACTGATATTCTCACTTGGTACAGTGAGATGAGATTTTACTAAGAGCTGTTTTTCTTGGTCTTTGAGGGATAAAAAGTGAAAACTCTTGTAGACTTGAATTTATTGAAAATAGTTTTTATTTTCATAGTGAAAATGAATGCCTAATTTCTAGAAAATAAATCTTTTTAAAAATATATAAAATTTACAGTTAATACATAAATATATGTTCAAAATTTAAGGTCTGAAATATAAAGTTTCTCTATAATTATTTTTTTGCCAACAGAAGTTAGGCATAAAAACAAACATACTGCTTTGCAAAGTCAATATAGATCTATTTTACAAGGGAAACCCTACAATTGGTCATTAATTTTTATCAGTAAATTGGGAATCTAAGCTGTTGCCAAATTTTACCACTTAAACCAGTACATCATAGAATGCACTATTGATAAAATAACAAAGAAAGAGAGCAGCCTGTACTAGACAGAAAGATGAAAAAAATGTGACAGTGAGTTCTTTGTTAAACTCCAGTAGCAAACTATGCTCAATACGGCTAATAATTATTGAACATTTTCTATGTGCCATATGCCATATTAAGAAGTTGGCACTTTAAAAATATGCATTTGTGATTTGATTATTAAATCATTTAATCCTGATAACACTTCTATAAAATAGAATTATTACTTCACTGAAGTAGTAGTAAAACTGGAATTTTGATCTTAGTCCTCATTTCAAAGTTTGTGTTCTTTAAATACTATGCCATACTGTCTCCCTATGACTATGTAGCATTGTTTATCCTTATCACTATATCTAGCCTCTTAAACAGTCTTATCAGAGCTATAATGCTGCTGATGTTGGTACAGGACCACACTTTGAGAACCACTACTAATGCACTACAAATTCTGTGAAAGGTTTAGATAGCACTACAGTATCATGAATAACGTTTAACTCAGTCCACTGGAATTGTAATAAAACCTGCCTTTAATACACCTCTCCTGGAATATGAGAAAAATAGATGAATAGATAGATAAAATATTAGCAAGCCTATTTAGTCATTAAGTGAGCATTTAATACTTAGCCAGGATCTGCACAAACTGCTAGGGATACAACAGTAAACAAGGCTCCTATTCCCAGGAGTATACAGTATAGTGAGAAAGGCAGAAAAGTAAACTGCCAATTATAATACATTGTGGTAAGTTAAGAGTTAATTCATGGTGCTGTGGGAGTGCATAAGACTGCCCTCAAAGATAGAGAAAAAAGAAAATTAAACTCTGTAAACTTAAGCTGTTTTGTACAGCAGAGGTATATGTGGGACTTCTAGGGAAGTCAGTGCTGCAATGTTAAAGTCATTAAAGGTGTGGCTTTAAGAAAAAACCTTCGGGCAAGGCAAGGATTACAAAGATCATAGACACTACCCAGTTGAAGATTATCCAGGCTTTTAATGAATATTATAGAAAGAGATGCTGATCATTATATTAGTTAAAATCACAGAAAACCCCTAAATAAAAGTAGTTTAAACAATTTTGTTTCTCTCACATTCATTAAATTAAGATTAAAGGAGTCCAGTGCTGCTGTAGCAGCTCCATAAAGTCATAAAAGATGCCAGCTCCTTCCTTCCAGCACAATACTTCACCACTCCTAGGATTTGGTCCTCAATCTCATGGTCCAAGGTGGCTGTTGGAATCTAGCTTTCATATCCATCTTCCAGGCAAGAAAATGAAAGAAGAAAAAAGGTTCAACCCTCTTTTGTTTTTAAGGAGACTCTCCTGATGTATCACTGAACACTTTCCTATATACTGGGTTGGCCAAAAGGTTAGTTCAGTTTTTTCTGTAAGATGGGTCTAGTAGTGTCTTTAAGTTCATTTGAAACAATTTTGTTAGATTGTATTGTGACAGCTGTCATATCAGTGTGCATTTAAAAAAACACTTATCAAAGTTGGTGAATTTTTGTGTGGCCATTTTAATATTGAAGATGGAAGAAAGAAAGCAACATTTTTGGCATATTAATGCTTTATTATTTCAAGAAAGGTAAAAGCACAACTGAAACACAAAAAAGATTTGTGCAGTGTATGGAGAAGGTGCTGTGACTGATTAAACGTGTCAAAAGTGGTTTGCGAAGTTTCGTGCTGAATATTTCTCACTGGACGATGCTCCACTGTCAGGTAGACCAGTTGAAGTTGATAGCAATCAAATCGAGACGTTAATTGAGAACAATGAACATTATACTAAGCAGGAGACAGCCGACATACTCAAAATATCTAAATCAAGCATTGAAAATCATTTGCACCAGCTTGGTTATGTGAATCGCTTTGATGTTTGGGTTCCACATAAGTTAAACGAAAAAACCTTCTTGAGGTATTTCCTCATGCATCTCTCTACTGAAACATAACAAAAATGTTCTGTTTTTAAAACAAACTGTGACGGGCAATGAAAAGTGGATACTGTACAATAAAGTAGAATGGAAGAGATGGTGGGGAAAGTGAAGTGAACCACCACCAACTACACCAAAGGCTGGTCTTCATCCAAAGAAGATGATGTTGTGTATATGGTGGGATTGGAAGGGAGTCCTCCATTACGAGCTCCTTCTGGAAAACCAAACAGATCATTCCAGCAAGTACTGCTGCCAGTTAGACCAAATGAAAGCAGCATTCTATGAAAAGCATGCAGAATTAGTCAACAGAAAATGCATAATATTCATCAGGATAACGCAAGACTGCATGTTTCTTTGATGACCAGGGAAAAGCTGTTACAGCTTTGTTGGGAAGTTCTGATTCATTTGCTGTATTCACCAGGCATTGCACCTTTGTGTTTCCATTTAGTACGGTCTTTACAAAATTCTCTTAATGGAAAAAATTTTCAATTCCCTGGAAGACTGTAAATGACACCTGGAACAGTTCTTTGCTCAAAAAGATAAAAAGTTTGGGAAGATGGAATTATGAAGTTGCCTGAAAAATGGCAGAAGGTGGTGGAACAAAATGATGAATATGTTATTCAGTAAAGTTCTTGGTGAAAATGAAAAATGTGTCTTATTTTTACTTAAAAACTAAAGGAGCTTTTTGGTCAACCCAATACCTCACTGGCCAGAACTAAATCAGATGGCCATAAACTTAGCAGCAAATGACGCTAAGAAATGCAGTCACTTATATAAGTGACCAATGTACTCACCTAAAGCATGGATTCTGTTAATAAAGAAAGCAACTAGTAGCGTCTGTCACAGTCATGATTTAGTTTTCTTAGCTCACAGAGGTGGCAATCACTATTAGTAGAGAAAAATATTTGATTTTTTCTGCCTTAACCTTCCCAAAGACACTCATTCCTTTTGAACGGATTGAAATCTTTGCAACATTATCTGTTTTGAAGATAGGGCGTAGATTCTCACTACTTTCTGATTCTGAGATATAATCAGTAAACATAAGATATCTTTTAATTATAAATTAAGAGTCTTGAATATGTGTGGAAAATAATATTTACTTAGCATTCTTAAGATTAAAAAAACTAAATGCTTCCTTTTCATGACTCTTGAATGTCAAATTATTAAAATTTAATGGTAGTATAAATATGAAAGATTTGATAATTAAATCATTTTATCATTCATTTATCTGTTCATTCTACACATACATACTGAAGGTACCAGGCTGTGATCTAATTGCTGAGAATACAGAAATTAGTAATACAGTTGAGGTATATGATGATGCTTACATTCTAATGAGAGAAGAAAGATAATAAACAAGTAAATATAAATGTTATAGTTTCGTGTATTTTAAGTGATGTTATGGGCTGTATTGTGTCCCCCCAAAATTCACATGTTGAAGCACTAACCTCAGTACCTCAGAATGTGATTGTCTTTGGAGATAGGGCCTTTAAAAAGGTAATTAAGTTAAAATGAGGCCCTCAGAGTGGACCCTACTCCAATCGGACTGGTGTTCCTATAAGAGGAGATTAGGACACACAGAGCAACAGGATGCGTATGTACAAAGAGATGACTATGTGAAGAGGCAGCAAGAGGGTAACCATCTCCAAGCCAAAGGGAGAGGCCTTAGAGGAAACCAACTATGCTTGGACTTCTAGCCTCAAAACTGTGAGAAAATAAATTTTTATTGCTTAAGCCACTCAATCTGTTGTAGTTTATCATGGCAGCCCCAGCAACCTAATACAGATGCTAAAATGAAAATAAAGTAATAACTGGGAGATTATTTAGATTGATGGTCAAAGAAAGAAACTTTTTTTTTTATTGAGCTATAGTTGATTTACAATATTGTGTCAATTTCAGGTGTACAATAAAGTGATTCAGATATATATAGATATTTATATATTCTTTTCCAGATTCTTTTCCATTATGTTATTACAAGATATTGAATATAGTTCCCTGTGCTACACAGTAAATCCTTGTTTATCTATTTTATAGGTAGTAGTGTGTATCCATTAATCCCATATTCCTAATTTATCCCTCCCTCCACTTTTCCCCTTTGGTAACCATAAGTTTGTTTTCTATGTCTGTGAATCTGGTTCTGTTTTGTAAATAAGTTCATATGTATTATTTTGTAGATTTCACATATTAGTGATATCATATAATATTTGTCTTTTTCTGACTTACTTAGTATAATAATCTCTAGGTCCATCCATGTTGCTACAAATGTCATGATTTCATTCTTTTTCATGGCTGAGTAATATTCCTGTGTGTGTGTGTGTGTGTGTGTGTGTGTGTGTGCGTGTGTGTGTGTGTGTGTGTGTACTTTTATTTGTTTATTTATTTATTTATTTATGACTGCATTGGGTCTTCATTGCTGCGCACAGGCTTTCTCTAGTTGCAGCGAGTGGGGGCTACTCTTCATTGCAGTGCGCCGGCTTCTCGTTGTGGTGGCTTCTCTTGTTGTGGAGCATGGGCTCTAGGTGTGCGGGCTTCAGTAGTTGTGGCTCACGGGCTTAGATGCTCTGCCGCATGTGGGATCTTCCCACACCAGGGCTCAAACCCATGTCCCCTGCATTGGCAGGCGGATTCTTAACCACTGCACCACCAGGGAAGCCCGTGTACCTTCTTTATCTATTCATCTGTTGACAGACACTTAGGTTGCTTCCGTGTCTTGGCTATTGTGAATAGTGCTGCTATGGACATTGGGGTACATGTATCTTTTCAAAGTACAGTTTTCATCTTTTCTGGATATATGCCCAGGAGTGGGATTGCTGGATCATATGGTAACTCTATTTTTAGTTTTTTAAGGAACCTCCATACTAGTGGCTGCACCAGTTTACATTCCCATCAACAGTGTAAGAGGGTTCCTTTTACGCCACACCCTCTCCTGCATTTATTATTTGTAGACTTTTTGATGATGGCCATTCTGACGGGTGTGAGGTGATACCTCATTGTAGTTTTGATTTGCATGTCTCTGATAATTAGTGATGTTGAGCAGCTTTTCATGTGTCTGTTGGCCATTTGTATGTCTTCTTTGGAGAAATGTCTATTTAGGTCTTCTGTGCATTTTTTGATTGGGTTGTATATTTTTTTGATTTTGAGTTGTATGAGCTGTTTGTATATTTTGGAAATTAAGCCCTTGCTGGTTGCATCATTTGCAAATATTTTCTCTCATTCCATAGGTTTTCTTTTCATTTTTTTCTTTTTTTATAATTTCCTTTGCTGTGCAAAAGCTTATAAGTTTGATTAGGTCCCATTTGTTTATTTTTTAAATAAGCTTTTAAACTGAGACCCAAATGATGCAAAGGAATCAACCATATAAATATCTGAGGATGTATGTTCCTAGAAGAAGAAACATCTAATGCTAAGACCCATTTTGTCATAAAAGAAATATGCAAAAAGCCAAACTGGCACATAATAATTTTCATCATCAAAAAATTGTTTACTCAGTGACTATCTGTTCGTGGTGCTATGGAAGGCTTGTAGAGCATAAATATAAAGTGATATAGCAGGCCATTAATAATGTTATAGTAACTATTTCATTGTGCCTATGCTTGTCATTGACCAGTGTCAAAATGACTTTACAGTTGCAGTTACAAATTTAAGGAATTTATTAGCCATTAGCCAAATACTCATTTTTCTCTACAACCACTAGTACACTAATCTTATACAAATAGTTTTTGACTATAGAAAGGAGCTCTTTTTGGTATGATAGAAACAAAATTAGAGCTTGGTTCTAATTCAGACTTATCTTCTTAAATGAGCTTTCTACAGAATAGTCATTTGATACCTAAGAATATAAGATATGAAATGGTTTCATGTTTTCTCAAAACTACAAGTGAAAATGATTATCATTGTTTTTGTGTTCTTTTTTGCCAAATATTATCAACTTGAATTTCACATCATGACTTTTTAAAAGGCTATTATATTATGTAAGAGCATCTTTCTCAGTTCTATCATTTTTTTTTTGTTACTATTGCTTCCACTCAAATCCTAGAATTCTTTACAGATAAAAAAATAATAAGAGTGCTTTACACATTATTGGAATTGGCAAGCCTCTTATCATTGTATGGTGACAGACTTGAGCAAAAGAAAGCAAGCTGTAATTTAGTCAGTATTAATGTAAACAAGCATTTTATTTAGAAAGGAATAAAAGCGGCCAAAAAGAAATGCATTTGTTAAGATGAGAAAAAGTTGCAAGAGCCACATTCAGAGTACCTGAATATGCCTGATTAGTAACAAAATTCCTAAATGGGGGGTGGGGGGGAAGGCTTATATTAGATGAGTTGCCACAGCTCTTTAATGGCTAAGAGCAATTTTGTAAATATGACACATAGGCTAGAAAATTCTATATTTTTAATGTATTGCTTAACATTTTCACTATGTTACATGTTTTTATATATTTTTCCTCTTATGTCAAAGGGAACATTTCTAATTTATACCTCACATCTTTTTATAAAAAAAATAAAATAACAACTCTAAACAGCATTAGCTCAATTTAAATCCCATTTGGTGGTCCCTGTATAGTTTTTAATATCATGCAAAAAAAGCCATCATAATTTGCATCCCATCAACTATTCCCTTAACTCTAAAGAGCTATCATGCCACTCCTAGAGTAGGTCTCTAGGGTTGAAGCCTGTTCTATCACTCCTATGCTAGATCTATTTGGTAGTAAAATCAGGGTTACTAGCCTGGTGCCCCTTACCTGGGAAAAAAAAGTCTGTATTAACCCTGTCTTCACTCTTCTCAGAAAACTGATAATAAATTTTGTCCTTTTACTCTCTGCTCTTTTTAATTCCTGGCATTCCAGAAGTTTTTAGACTTGCCTTTCCAGCTCTTTCCTGGAAATGCTTGAGCTGTTTTAATAGTCTAATGTTTTGCAATTTATCTACTTTGGGCAGTTTCTCTTTTTTTCATGGTGACTGTCTGTTAATATTTGTCAAATTACCAGCAGCTATCTCCCAACACATTACTACAAATTTCATCTCTCCATCTGTTTTATTTCTAAGTCTTTTCTTTTCTTCTTTTTTCTTTACCTCTTTACCAATCCACCTATTTCACCTGTAAATGGACTCTTGGACTCTTAATAATCTTTCTCTCTCTCTTTTTTTTTTTTTTTTTTAGAATTATGTTCTAAGGTGTTTCCACATCTATAACTTACAACATAGTAGCTTTGCTGACTTAACCAAAATTATGCTGGAAAGCATAACCTTTGCAAAATATCAACAATACCAGTGAATTAGAGAAGTTTTATGGGATCAAGACTGAGTTATTTAATAATATTGGGCATCTGGTAACCTTAACATAAACCATTATTTTTAGTTCTTTCTGCTCAGTATCTACTCACAAGCATAATATTAACTTTTAAAGTATTAACCTTTAAATATTAACTTTAAAAGTATTAAAATGGGGCTTCCCTGGTGACGCAGTGGTTGAGAGTCCACCTGCCGATGCAGGGGACACGGGTTTGTGCCCCGGTCCGGGAAGATCCCACATGCCGCGGAGCGGCTGGGCCCGTGAGCCATGGCCGCTGAGCCTGCGCGTCTGGAGCCTGTGCTCCACAACAGGAGAGGCCACAATGGTGAGAGGCCCGCGTACCGCAAAAAAAAAAAAAAAAAAGTATTAAAATGAAGAATAGAATGATTACTTATTTATAATATCTCCAAAAGATTCTAATCATCTAGGTGGAATGAATTATAGTATTGAATCCTTATTTGTTAGTTAATTTCTTATGGCATCCAGAAAATATGGCTGCTGTCTTATACTGATGGAAACCAATAGCAACCATTGCCTGGCTCTGCCACTTAAGACCCATCAGCTGATATAACTGTATTTTCTCTCTGTATTACTAACTGCCATTGTTGTAACTGCTCTTAATGAAGGCGATTTCCCAACCAAAATACTGACATATGCTATGGAGAATACTTTTAATTACATTGACAACAACCCCTCTGACTACTCTAGGAGAGGATTTAAAAAACGTTATTTTTAATGCATCCTTACAAGTGAAACACAATCTCCAGAAATTGTGATGTCAGAACTTGAAATATATGTATAGATTTTTCTGAAATCCACCTTTTTGTAAGTGTAGAATAATAGTAAGGTCATCTATGATCCAGATTTATTTCTCCAACATGGTTACATTTAAAAACTCAATGGGGGACTTCCTTGGTGGTGCAGTGGTTAAGAATCTGTCTGCCAGTGCAGGGGACATGGGTTCGATCCCTTGTCCAGGAGGATCCCACATGCGGGGGAGCAACTACGTTTGTGTGCCACAACTACTGAGCCTGCACTCTAGAGCCTGCGAACCACAACTGCTGAGCCCACACGCCACAACTACGAGAGCCCGCATGCCACAACTACTGAGCCCCCGTGCTGCAACTACTGAATCCTGCGCACCCAGAGCCCGTGCTCCGCAACAAGAGAAGCCACCGCAGTGAGAAGCCCGTGCACCGCAATGAAGAGAGTAGCCCCCACTCACCACAACTAGACAAAGCCCGCACACAGCAGTGAAGATCCAATGCAGCCAAAAAAAAAAAAAAAACAATGGGAAGGCATCTAAAAACCTTGTACAGCAATCTTTGTTTTCAATCAAGGAAACCTAGAAGTCTGTGTTAGAACTATTAAGATGAATACAACTGAAGATGCCATATTAAGACTCTTGCCAATTTACACCAAACAATTTAACACTATAGATGCCAGTATAGGCACTTATTGTTCTATAAATAGCAATGCATCATTATTAAGAGAGATGTTTTCTAATGAATGTTGGATTTAATAAGAATTTATTCTTTCATTTGACATTTGTCTCCTTAAGCATCTAGTAGAAAGCTAGCTTAATACTAATGCAAAAGCGTAAGCTTTGACTACTAAATTAGGCTGGCAAATGATTCTCTTAAATTGTCTATCACTTCAAAATTTGCATAAAACTCACATAAACTATAGATTCCTTGCTTGTCTTAATATTTAATATTTGGATCCACTTTATACATTTTCGTTTGTTTTTGAGAAATACTGTAACTTACTAAGAGTTCTAATGTAAGAGAGGTGATCTGCTACTAAATCATATTTCTTAATTTCTTAGGTTTTGATTGTTACCATTTCTGACAACTTTTACCAAAACTGACACGTCTATATGCTTATGCATTAGGTTAAGTCTCAGTTGCCGCGAAGAACTGTAAGAGCCAATCTAGTAACTTTGACAAAGGACTATTATTCAGTCATGAGAAAGAAGGAAATCATGCCTTTTGCAACAACATGGATGGACCTGGAGGGCATTATGGTGAGTGAAATTAGTGAAAGGTACGTACTGTATAGTATCATCTATATGTGGAATCTATAAAAGCCAAACTTATAGAAACAGAGTAGAATGGTGGTTGCCAGGGGCTGAGAGGTGGGGAAAATGGGGAGATGTTGATCAAAGGGCACCAACTTACAGTTTTACAATGAATAAGTTCTAGGGATCTAATGTACATAATGCATAGTGATTATAGTTAACAATAGTGAAAGTTGAGAGATCTTAAATGTTCTCACACACACCAAAAAATGGTAATTATGTGAGGTGATGAAGGTGTTAACTAACCCTGCTGTGGTAATAATTTCATAATATATAAGTGTATCAAATAAACACATTGTACACCATAAACTTACAAAATGTTATACATCAATTATATCTCAGCAAAGCTGGAAAAACATCTAGTAACTTTGTCTGAAAAATTAAGACCAGTGACTATACAGTTGAGGAGGCTGTTGTAGATCTTCAGTGAGTAGTTATGAAAGCATTTTAAAAAGTAAGAAGCTACTTTGGAGGTTTGAAGTCATTGTTTCATCTTTGGAGGTCACCAGAAAGGTTGCAAAAATATTCTGAATTTGTCAGTAGAAATCAAGTAAAAATCATCCTTAATAGCATAAAGCAAAATAGCCAATCTTTATCTGTAATTTCATTTAAATAAATGTATACTGCACACCTATTACATATATTACCTAGTGTTATGCTGAGAATCTGGGGAAATCAAAGAACTGAATGAGACATGGTCCTGGCTTTCAAGATAATTTCAAGATAGTAACAAAGACAGGCATAATGATAACTATAATTCAAGGGAGAATAAAGGCATAATCAATGTGCATTGAAGTCAAAGGGGAAGAGCAATTAAGTCTGACTAGGGCAATTAAGGAATACTTTATAAAGGAAATACTACTAAGTTTACCTTTGAAAGACGTATGAAAACTTAAATTGGAAAGAAGGAAAAAAGGAGAATTCCAAGATGGAAGAAGTAGTGCAATGTGGAGATAAGAGTGTGCTCGATAAATTTGAGGTATGAAGATGCAGGTAGTAAACAGCTAAATGATTAAGGATGGAGACACATAAGTTGATGAACCCAGGTTTTAGGAACATACTCGAAAAACACTTTTTAAGATGAATTGGAAAATCAACAAATAAGATTAGTGAATATTAATAAACCATGCAAGAGGTCCTCTGCCTCTCTCTCATAAGAAGACTTGGAATAGCATTTGGGGCTCACTCAGGTAATCCAGGATAAAATTCTTAACTTAATCTCATCTGCAAAAACCCTTTTTCTAAATAAGGTAATTTTACAGTTTCCAGGAATTAGGACCTCATAGCTTTGGGAACCATTATCCAGCCTACTACATATGACCTCTGTCTTGGGGAAACAAATTTTCTACCTGTTGAAGCACAATTATATATGTTGAGATGCAAAAAGGTCGATCGTCCTATATAAATTCCATCTGTTCCTCCACATCCACTCTCTACCATTCTTTATCTCATTCTGTGTTCTGCAAGACTAAACTATATAGACTACATATTAAGCTCTTTTGACCTTTGGCTTGTACTTGAGTTGAGCCCAAATGGGGATCATGGTGAGAGATGGAAGGGAGAGAGGAGGGTGAGGTCAAAGTATTTATTTTCCTATCTCCCTCCTATACCCCCTCACTAAAGACTTTCTGCCTCCCTCTACCAAAAGGTATAACTCCTATTTGACAGCCCTCTCTACATAGTTCTCTTTTCTTGTTTCCTTTAAGTACTTCTTCTTGCTCCCTCAGGCCTCAGAGAGGTGACAGAACAGTGGTATGCTGGTAAATATTTAACAGCTAGATCTCTAAAAACAATATGCATACATAGACAAATAGATTAATAAGTTTGTAAGTTTGTTTTAAATTTTTCTGATACAAAGGATGTGTAGAATACAGTTTACGAGTAAAAATAAAATATACAGTACGCTAAATTCCTTACAGCCAATTGATTTTCACAGAATCCTTTTGTTAATTTTTGCTGAACTCTTACAATTGATAAATAAGTGTAAATCCAGCATGAATTTTGGTTGATATTTTCATTTATGTTAATACTTGTGATGAAAGTGAAACAAAATAGATTTTGGAACTTGTTTGTAAATGATGTGAGTGACTTCCTAACTAAATCAGATAATAGTTTTTGACTACTGGAAGAATATATTACCAAATTTTAAAATTATTGTTCACAATGTAATGGCTACAGATGTGAAACACTTTTAAATACAATCTGCAGTATTAATACTTTCTCTATCACTTTGTCAAATCTATGCTAATTTCTGTGGTGTAATTTCTCCATCCATGGCCAATTTTAAGCTAACAATATATCATTGAATGTAAAGTTGGAAAGAGTTGCAAAGTAGCCTATTATATATTATTTCTGTCATATATTTGTAATAGACATAAATCTCAAGGATACATGTAACAGTAAAATGTAGTAAAATAATTGAGAAATGATGAATTTTGAATATTTATTACTTTTCCTTTAAATGTAATTTATTTAATTGTAAGGTTATAGAACTTAATTTTTAATAATAGCTGTTTGACAAAGACTTGCAAACTTACAAAACTACAATAGTCTGTTTTCACTAGCCAGTTCCAGCCTGCTCTGCCACACCATTGTAAAACAGCTCTGCTGTTATTTATTGCAGGTACTGTCTTATCCCTTATGGTATTCTATATCTTGTCCATACCTTGTAAATAAATAGTTCCTTAATTAAACTCTCCTCAAATTACCAACATAGAATGTGCCATCTATTTTCTGCTAGAGTGTTGGTGGATAAAAGCATATGGATGTTATTTAACTCTATAGAAATGAATGATAATTTCAAGGAGTGAAAAGAAAAAAAGGAGGAATGAGGCCTAGAGCACCCCAAATTTGGAGGTGAAGAAAGAGAAGGAAGAAACAATAAAGGAGACTGAGAAGTAATAGCCTATGAAATAGAAAAACAGAATAATGTGGTGTTCTCGATAGAAAGAGAAGAAAGTGTTTTAAGAAGGAAGCGATGATCAACTCTGCCAAATGCTTAGAGGTCAACTAACATGAGGACGTTGGCTTTGGCAAGATAGATTGTTGGTAACGTTGATATGTGTGCTTTCATTGGAGTGGTGAGGATGAAAGTCTTGTTATGGCAAATTAAGAATGAGAAGTGATTAAGTAGTGACAGCAAGTATAAGATAGTTTTGTGATGAGTTTTGCTATTAAGGGGGAGTGGAGAAAAAGTGCTTTTAGCTGGTGGGAGATGTGGAACTGATCATCCACTGTAACACGAAGACAGAAATATTATACATGGGGACGAATACAAATAGGTTGTCATATATAACTGTTGGGATATGATGTGGTTCTTTTCTGACTGCTTCTGTTTACTCAGGTAAATATTAGGCAATGTCATTGGTTGAGAGTGAAAAAGAATGGGGTGTTTGAGGTTTAAGGAGTGAGAGATGTGAAATAATTGTCATTGTTTTTGATTTTGTGATATTTTACTGAGAGAGCACAATTGAACACAAAAATGTAGTAGGATTGCAAGGACCGTGTAGGGAGAATAAAACCTCTGCATGTGCAGGTCCTTGCTCATTATTTGGCATGTATGTATTAGGAGATTCATTTATTTATTCACAAATATTTATCCTGTGCCTACTCTTCTAGGCAACACAGATATAGCAATGAACAAAATGGAAAAATAAAAAAAATCCTGCCTGATTTTTGATATGTTAGAGCAGAGATTGGCAAACTTTTTCTGAAAAGAGGCAGATAGTACATATTTTAAGATTTGTGAGCCGGGTGGTCTTTGTTGTAACTACTTGACTCTTATCATTGTAGCACAAAACAAACCGTAGATAATTCGTGAAAGAATGGGCTAGGCTGTGTTTCAATAATACGTTACAAAAACAGGTGGCAGGCTGGATTTGGCCCATGGGCCATTGTTTGCCAACCTTCATATTAGAGGATGATTGGTGAAATGAAGACAAAGAATGGAAGAGGATGGGGAGTACTTGAGTGAAGGGTTTCATTTTTAAATGCAATGAACAGGTGAAATCATGCTGAGAAGCTAACATTTAAGCCAAGGCTAGGAGAAGGTGAAG
This sequence comes from Aethalodelphis obliquidens, assembly GCF_003676395.1. Classification (NCBI taxonomy): domain Eukaryota; kingdom Metazoa; phylum Chordata; class Mammalia; order Artiodactyla; family Delphinidae; genus Aethalodelphis; species Aethalodelphis obliquidens. The sequence continues at coordinate 67,780,662 of NW_020837946.1, read as the reverse complement.
GACTAAGCCATGTAGATGAGTGTCCCAAGAAGAGAGTGCCAGTGTAAAATTTCTTCAGCAAGAGTGTATTTTGTGTTTGTACAACATCAAGGTGGCTGAGCAGAATGAGTGAATAGAAGTACTAATGTTAGATGAGATCGGAATTTAAGAGGAAGGAGGATAACTTAGGGCCTTGTAGACTACTGTAAGGACTCTGAGTGAAATGAAGTGTCAGTAGAGATTTTGCACAGGGAACTGACATGATTTGAATTACAGGATTCCATAGTTGCTTTATTGAGATAGAGCGGGGCAAGGCTGGAATCACAAATAATTTTTGCATGAATAAATGAGTAAATGAATGAATGAAAGGATGAAGGAACAAGCAGATGAATAAGAATGCATATCACTTATTGATTATTTGAGATTGGAAATATCAACTGGGGATTCAGTGGAGGATATCATAGAAGCTAAAAGTAGGTAGGTATAGAATGAGGGAAAAATTGTGACTAGAACTTTAGAGAAACAGATCAGAGATTGACAGAGAAAGAGGAATTAGTGAAGGTGATAGAAAAGAAGTAATTAGAAAGATCTGTGTTTGGTATTTACTAAACCAAACACATGTCCTTGAGAGGGAGATTAAGTAGAGATGGACTGATTACAAAGTTTTTCTTTTTCTTTAAGTTTTCTTGAGAAAACTCAAATTTGTTAATGAAAAGAAGGAAAAGGATAGGAGGGTAACTTAGATAAAAGTTAAAAGATAGGAGTAGAGGGCTTCCCTGGTGGCGCAGTGGTTGAGAGTCCACCTGCGGATGCAGGGGACATGGGTTCGTGCCCCGGTCCAGGAAGATCCCACATGCCGCGCAGCGGCTGGGCCCGTGAGCCATGGCCGCTGGACTTGCACGTCTGGAGACTGTGCTTCGCAACGGGAGAGGCCACAACAATGAGAGGCCCACGTACCGCAAAAAAAAAAAAAAAAAAAGATAGGAGTAGAAAGCTGTAGACCTCAGAAGAGTTAACATTTTTCTACAGCTTGCTTCATATGAGTATGCCAACCAGTTAATTTCATTATGAGCATAATGTCTACTTACACAATTCATTCGTTCAGTAATGTTTATTGGCCATTGATATTTGCTAATCACTGTGCTAGAAACTGATCTCTTCATTACAGTCCAACACATTCAGCTGGAAATCAGTAATCATGCTGACACACAATGTTACCAATCTACAAGAAATTCTGGAAAATTCTAAGGAAGTTAAGTCAATATATTTATGTAACTGATCAAAATTAAAAGGTTAAGTAAAATATCACTAGCTCCTCACATTTCTATTGCACTTTATCTCCTTGGGTACCACAGTCTTTCCAAATATTAACCAAGGAGTTTGTAGATACTATATAATGAAGCCAGGAAGTCAAGAGCAGAGGTGAAACAAAAAGTCATGTAAGAATGTTTATTAGAGTGGAAGAAATGGAATTCAGGTCACATAATATCTCAGTTCTATTTACTCATTTATATGTTCTAGGAAGTGTCTTATTTTTAAATATGCATATAAAAACTTGTAATTTTTGTTAAGAAATTAAACATGTTTTAGTGTTCCTTGATTTTAAACCTCTAAATGTAGCTTTCTCTGCCACTGTCTAGAGGTAAGCTGGCCCATGTGACCTTTTACTATAATTTTCTTACACTCATAAAGTCAGTAGCCCCAGATTTCAAATTTTTTCATTATAATACAGATTTAAATCTTTGAACAGTAATATTGAATAAACTCTGGAATGACTTTGAGCTCTAGATGCTGAGTGTGGTAACCTTGAACCTCCCATAAATTGGGGAAAACCTCTAAAGCAACCAAAACAAAGCTCTTGACTTTCTAAATATAACGTTTTTTTGACTCCTTGACTTCAATTGTGAACTCTTGTTGTTTTTCCTTGACTGGTTTGCCACTATTGTTTGAAGTTAACCTTTTCTCTACTTAGTTGAAAAGCGTGCTTCAATGGATTAAAAGACAAAATTTCATTCCTTCTAATTAAATCTCAGAAAGTAGTTAAGATGTGTCTGAAAAATAAAAATACATATGCATGTTAATTTTCCTAAATTATGATCAAGGATGATGAATCCTCCCTTTAACTATTTGTCCTTCCTTTTTAGTCTGACAATAAATTAAGCATGTTTCTTAAATTCTAACTCTACTTCTTTAGTTTTATCTCATCAATCTTTACTTTTATTTTGCATTCTTTCGAACCTTTTTCTTTTTCATTCTGTGCATGTGACTTTTAAAAATTAAAAAGTTACACATGCTTTTTGTAACAAAATAAATCAATATAGAATTGTGTAAAATAAAAAAAGTTCTTCTGTACTTTCCCTAATCCCAAACCACTTCCTAGAGGTAATTATTATGAAGCTTGATAATGGAATAGTGAACATGTCTCTAAACTGTTTTCTCTAAGTATAAACATACACACATTCACACTCACATATATTCTACAACTTGTATTTTTAAATTATTATTGTGTATGGCACAAATAAACACTATTATTAAGTGATTAAATGAATGGGTGGCTAAATAAGTATATAATCTCATGAGATACTTGAATATTTTTTAAAAATAGATATGATATTGGAAAACTTATTTTCTTCTTTTTTGTATTATGGGAATTTAGTACAATACCTTTTTTTTTTTTTTCCCCACGTGGTATGTGGGATCTTAGTTCCCTGACGAGGGATCGAACCTGTGCCCCCTGCAGTGGAAGCGCAGTCTCAATCACTGGACTGCCAGGGAAGTCCCTAGTACAATATCATTTTAAACTTTTAGAAAAATATTTAATACCCACATTAGAATTCAGGCAAACAGTTGACAACTGATAATTTGACTTCTTTTGTTGTTCTCAGAAAGATAGCTATTAGGTGTTTTGTGCTTAATATTTGTAAACTCTTCAAGTAGCTTCAAAATGTAAATTAAAAAATATAGCAGTGATAAGAGAGGTATAGATAATGATTTCATTAAATCATGTTAGCATTTTTAACATGTCATTTACTGCCTGTTTCTAAATAGACCATTTTGACATTATATAATTTTGAGTATAGATCCAGTGTATTCTACTGCAGTAATTCCTATAAAGAAACATGGGAAAAATGCAGACTTTGATACTGTGTTTTTGCTAGTTATGAGCAAATCACATCCATTTGGCTTATAACGTATATGTTATATCTCTTCAGAATTTATTCTATATATATCAAAACATTAATTTTGAAATGGTAAGCTTCTGTAAGTGCCTTAGAATTCATAATGCATGGGGTGCCTTGCAACCAAGTATATATTCAGTTCCTAGCATTATTGGTGTTTCCAGTTTCAATAACTATAATATTATCACCTTTGGACTTCTATGGCATCTTTCATCCGTGGATCTTAAAGGGCTTTACAAACATTAATTCGCACAACATTCTTGTAAGGCACAGAAATATCATTAACCCCATATTACAGATGAGGAAACAAGCGCAGAAAGGTTAATAATACGTGCACCACTTTCTACTTGTACAGTGCCTTTGATTCAGGGATCTCTAAGTACACTGGAACCTTTATGATGCTGGTATAGGAGAACAGACCTAAAAATAGGCTTATAGGTTAACTCATGGCAGACTTTTACAGTGTAGCACGTAGTTCTAGAAATTGCCCCTTAGTATAGGTTAATAATATAATATTGAACTATATTCATATAGTTTTCAATTGTAATTGGGAATCATGAATTCAGATTTATCCTTAACTTTCTCTCTAGTTTGAAGGAGTGAGTAGATGATTATGCAACATGGGCAACAGACTATATAAAATGGCATATTATACCCAAAAAATTAAATAACACCTCAAAATTAATTAACAGACAATGACATGATACCAGACTTGTTGCTGTATGCTTTTTAGGCATTAAAGGTCAGTTGTTTATATTAAAAAGAGTAAATAAACAATTTAAGTTCATCGTATATTTTTATAGTTTTCATCATCTTTGTTCGTTTTTTCATGTCAAAACTAGTTATAACATCTTTCTTTCCTACTATGTAGAGCTCAGTATTCACATATTTACATTAAGATTCACTACGGTTAAAAGACAAGGGGCCCAGATCTGAGTCACCCAAAACCAGAGTTTTCTCTGTCACTGATCTCTCTTCCTAAAAACATCAGAGCACAGGTTTCCAGTGTGTATTCATAAAGCTTTCTCTTTTTCATTCTTTTCACTGTTGGAATTTACTAGGGATCCTTTAGTATTATTTCCCTGCTCCTTGCTTGCCATCACCTTCTTAGAAGGATTGTTTATAGCATTTGTGTCCTGATGGGCTCAAGGTACTGTGCTGGGCACTGGGAATGTAGTGGTGTAGAAGACAGATTGATTTAAAGGAGTTTACAATCTGGAAGTGGAGACAGACATTAAGGAAGAAATTATAATTGTATTAATTACATGACCATGCAAAATCTCTGTGAAAAAAAGCTATAAATGGTTAACCCACAGGCTGGCAGCACAATTGTCACTTAAGAGAGAAGAACTGGAATAGTGAGTCTATTGTAGCAATGATTCAAGGGAAAAGAAAATACCCTGATTGCTTGATTACTGTTGGCAGATCCTGAAACCTGGGATCCTTGGAGTAGAGACCAGCTGGGCTGGGGACCTGTGCTTATTCATACAGGACAGGCATTTGTAGCTTGACATATCTCAGAAGTGCCTAAGATAGGCTGTAAGGAAGCTAGCTGGGAAACTTGTATCAAAATGTAGATAACTGATATGTTAGAAGAAAGCTGGTATAAGAGAAAGAAGAAAAAAAAATTCTTTGCTTTTTTCCTTGTCTTTCAATATGCATGTATCCTCACATAGATCTCCCCTTCCCAGTCCAGTTGCTTCTCCTTAGGTTTGTATACTCTCTTCCCTCATCAGTTCTTTCTGGGAATCTCCTCTCTAAATCTTTCCTTCATCTGTTCCTTCTTCAGCCTGATCTAGCAATGAGGAACTGTTGCTGAAAACTCTTAGCCCTTTCTTTTTCCTGTCTTAATATTGGCTTGCTTTCATCCCAGAGTGGGGAAGGATTGCCATTGAAGGACCAGTCTTTTAAAGGTGTGGTTGTGGGTTCCGAAACAGCTTTACCTCAGGCCAGCACACTTTACCTTAGTTGTGCATAAGAGTTCTTGGGGTAATAGGTAGGCACAATAAGTCTGAAAGGAACGTTGCTCACAATGATTTCATTGAGAGGTGACAAGAACATCTCCATCAACATATCCAGATGGGCAGTTGGGCACAGAGACTTTAAATGTTATGCTTAATCTCAACAAATTAAATAGAAAACTGCATTTGTTTTTAAGGACATCTCCTCAATATTGGCCTGATATCATCGGTAGGCTGAACTATTTCTAATGTGACAGAAGTGTAGCCTTGTTCTCCCTTATAGGATTTCATAAACATGTTAAGTAGGCAAAAGAAAGAGAGATTGATGAATAGGACTTCAAGTCAGGCAACCAGAAAAGGATAGGAAAGAAGCAGATTCAGTTTGTGGCTGTGCTCTGTACAAATGGAACTCAGTTCCAAAACATGGTCCAACACGGAGACTTTAAAATCAGAGTTGGGTTCTAACCCCACTAAAGCTACTCACACATATGTGTCCTCATGCAAGTTACTTAAACTCCGAGCTTAAGTTTCTTCATCTTTAAAATAGGGTTAATATTACCCACTTTATATGATTATTGGGAGGCTTAAACTATAGGTGCAAGTGTTATAAATAGCCCCCAAGGAAGTTATCATTTGCCATTTCTTATATGAAAATTATACAGCAGGAATACAGAAATAACAGTGTCATTCCTCTGGTTACACGGGGACTTTAAAAATGAATGAAATAAATTCCAATTTATAATCCCTAACCCAATTACCAAGATAAAATAAGTGACCAGATCTTAAGTAATCTTTTCTCTGCTGTATTATTACCAATATGTTAGTGCATGAAATGTTTATAATTGATTCATATTATTTATTGATGCAGCCTAATGAATCCTGATATTCCATATTTGGATCATCTTATGTTTTAGTTTTCATCAAATGTAAGTTACTTACCCAAGGTCACACAGCTACTCAGTGGTAAAATACAGAACAAAGTGTAGGTGTTATGACTTTTAACCTAGGGCCTTACCTACCAGATCACACAGCTTTTGAAGACACTTAACAGGCTTATCATTCTCTAAGCTTGAGAAAAACCTCACTAATATCATTAGAACATTCCAGGTCTCCTTTTCCATATTCATTTATGTACACCGATCAGCTCATTTTTTTCAAATGCCAGGGATGTATTGCTCACTAGAGGAACTTCAGTACCCAGCAGTCTTTAATGTAAAAGGCAAACCTTTCCACTAATGAGCAGTTTGTCTAGTGTTCTTAACCTTATCAGCAGCTCCTCAAGTGATAAAGGCTTAACTATCATGCACTGAAAGGTGTTGATAATTCTCAATCTTCATGCAGAAAATGGCTCTTTTGTCACTTCTTAGAGTCTACTGTTAAACTTAGCACACTGCTTACAAATTACCCTTCCTGTTCTGCAAGGCAGTCAGCTGGAAGTATTGGTGGGCCGGCAGCAGGTGGAGCCTCCTCCTGTCAGGACAAGAATGATACCTGCTGCTTAATAGAAAAGGAACCATCTGCAGTTTAATGATGTAGACCTGTCCCAGGAAATGGACTGAGGTTAAAGACAACATAGAGGAAAGAACATTTAAAAAAAAAAAAAGGAAAAATGAGATTGAGTATTTAAGACTGTACAAATAGAGTTGAAGGCTGGAGGTTTTATCAGCTCAAACATTACTACCTAGTGACTGAAATTATTTAACTCCTTTGCTACTAGGATCCCCTAACCACAGTGGGCCCTGTAAATCGGGCCCACAGCTCAGAGGGCCTTTTCTTCCACCAACTTCTGGGATTGAAGAATGCAGGACAGCATTGTCTCTGTGTTGCTGCAAGAGAAACAATAAAAGCTTGATCAGCTGAATGCTTAAATATGGCTGAATGTTTGATGAGATGAAGATGTAATTTTGTCTATGTTCCCTAAGGATCTGGATTAAATATGACTACAGGGCCTAATCAAATAGCTAGTCACTGAACAATGGTCCCAACTGCATTTTTCATTCCAGGCATGCCTTTCTCCCCCCACCCCACCCCCACTCAAGTACATTACTTATTCACTGGTTTGTCAGCAGTGTGCATTATTAGCGCTTGAGAGATAAAACTTTAAGTGTTGCTCCCAATTAGCACAACAGTGACCACGCACCATGCTCTGTGCTTAATGCCTGCTCTCAGAGAGGAGCTGGTTTTGAAGGTCTGAGGTGGAGGAGAAAAAAAAATGAAACAGCTTAAGCATTCATTTTGAGTGGAGAGACAGCTCCTATTAACATTTAACAGCATTTGTGCAACTTGGTGCGGAGGTTATGATGCAAATGAGGAGGAATTAAAAGTGGCCAGGGGTTTGTCATTGATGGATTGCAGTCTGGCGGTATTCACACTTCTGCCGTGTCCATCAGAAGCGATTACTGTGTAATTAAACCTTATTTCTCTACTCTTCAGTGCATAATTACTTTGTGAATGTAACCATCATCTAAAAAAGCTACCAAAATGCTTTAGCATTTAGTCTAGCAGTCATTTCCCTAGCTTGTGTCAGATATAACCATCAGACAGTGCAAAAGAACTGTCACTTTTAATAAGAGGCAAAAAATTAAATGAAACAGTATGCTTATTACAGGAAAATTAGGCGTTCAAGTGGTAGAGTCCTTTTCTGCTATTTGCATAATTTATTCTTTTTTGTCCCTCACACCAGAAGCTTCAGGCAATTTTCTTCACATTTAAATAGATCGCACATTTAAGGCTACTTAAGGAAAATTATCACTTTGCATATTTTAATTGTTGTAAAGAAAGTGAATAGAAGAGGTCTGCAGCCTGGACTCTTGAGTCAGTCAGATGCTCAACTGTCTGATTCTGGAGCTCCCCACTGCTGCACTAGAGATAACCCTACAGTTCACAGCCATCCACTTGCATTTCATCAGCATGCAAATGCAGCTCCAAGCACTACAATAAGTGGATCTTTGATATTTACAAACTAGCCACTAATAACTAAAACGTAATTTGTTTGACATAATTTTAGATTTTCTTATCACTGTGCCTTTTTTTTTTTTCGTTTTTAAGAGAAAAACCTGATCCTTTAGGTTTAGAAAAACTAAGACCAGTCCACTCAAACTGGATAATGTTCTACAGGTTCTAGAAATGTGCTTTGCTGCAAAATTATGTCAGTCCCTTTATTTTAACAAGTCAGTCAACTTTTCGAGTTCTTTATTTTAGACTCACTTTAATAAAATTAAAAATTCAAATAAAAATTACAATAAAAATTCTGTCTCCCTTAAGAATTCTGTCTAATCGATGGTGTTTCAAATAAATGATTCAGTTACCAAGGGAAGGATGTAATGTTTCAGTATGTTTGTGTTGTAATTCAAAAAGATGAGATCAACAGCGCAGGGCATTGCAGAGCAAAAGCTGTAAATAGGCTAATGCCAGTACAAACTGTTAATTATGAAACTGCTGAAAAAGTTAAAAGAAGATTCCAGTGAAAACTTTGATCAAAACATACTTGGCTTATTTATTCTACTTAAGTGGGTTTAAAAAAAAATCTCAGTGGTATAATTTGCTTAGTTTTCATTACCAATTAAAAAAAAGAACATTCCAAAGAGACAGAATACTGAAGTCTTCATTTTGACAAGACAGCAATGCTTTAAAGTATATTAAGATGTGAACTTGATTAACTCAGCAACACTTTTGTTTAATTACAAACAATTATATGTTCCCTTTGGCTACTGGTCAATTTCATTTACAATGCCATTGTCCTCCATAAGTGCAAATTCTAAACACTAATGAATATCTGAGGGACTATAGTTAGCACACGTTTGTAGACACTAAGCAAACATTTGTCTTTAAAGGTAGGTGAAGTAGGTCTTAGTTTACAAAAACTATCAGTGTATGGCAAAGTAATATAAAGCAGCACATTATAGAGACTAACAAAAGGTTAGTGTTAGATATGAACTTGTAATTTAGAGAGGAACCTACCATCATTTCAATCTGATGTGACTTTCAGTATAATCTTTTGCTTTAAACTTTAAAATCTAGTACAGCATTATTTTAAAAGTCAATGAAAGGGTTTTCCTACCTTCAGAACTGTTTTCCAAACGTGTATTTTTTTTGCTTATTATTTTTACTTAAAATACTTGATGGGGAAAAATTAAGTGAATTCTAGAAAAAGTAGAAAAATTTGAAAAGATCTTCACTATTTCCTAGAAGTAATGTGCAGCTGACGACGTTCATATCTGATTCTAGCACATAGAGTAGAAATGAAAGAAGTTATTTCCAGCAGCATTCTTTACATCACTGAGCACTTGGTTAAATCAGCTGGCTTAAAATTTCTCATTTTGATTTTCATCTTTTTCTCTTTTTTGGAGATGAGCTTTAACTGTGTTGCTTTTATACACGTTTAAAAGAGGAGTTGCACATATTCTTTGACTCTGCTTACCATGCTCCCCCAACTCCCACCACTGCCAAAATGACAATAGCCAGAAATAAGTGACCTCTCAACATAGTTGAATATATCAGAGAATCAAATGCAGTGATGCACATTTCTGAACATAGTATCCTGTGTTTACCTGTTAATATAGAATTGCTTTTGTGGTTGGAAAATGGAGAATATCTCTATTTCAGATGACATTTCTCAGGTACATTTCTTGAAAGCAGAAATAAAGTATTTCATAATGCAATGAATACTTTTAACATACTTCCTAATGAAGGAGGACATGATGATAGGTGAAGATGAGGGGGAAATTTGAAAGTATATTTCTTCTAAGCAGTTGTAAAAAGCTCATTTGTCTTTATAATATTCTTTTTACAAATTTGCTTTCTTCTAGAAACTGGAGATAATAATAATGTACTAACTCATATAGTGGGGGATGATTGCAAGTAAAGTTGGCACTACCCTGCATGATGTACCCTGCATGATATACCCAAAAAATGTAAACTGCTATCTCTAAATCAAACAACTATAAAAATGTGAGTAACAGTATCAGTCTGATAGGTCAAAAATGATGAAGTCCAAGCAACATGGATGGACCTAGAGATTATCACACTGATTGAAGTTAAGTCAGATAGAGAATGACAAATAGCGCATGATATCACTTATATGTGGAATCTAAGAAAAAAAATGATACAAACGAACTTATTTACAAAACAGAAACAGACTCACAGACTTAGAGAACAAACTTATGGTTACGGAGGGTGGGCAAGGGTGAAGAGGAAGGATAGACTGGGAGTTTGGGATTGACATGTACGCACTGCTATATTCAAAACAGATAACCAACAAGGACCACAGGGAACTCTGCTCAATACTCTGTAATAACCTAAATGGGAAAAGAATTTGAAAAAAGAATAGGTACGTGTATATGTATAACTGAATCACTTTGCTGTACACCTGAAACTAACATAACATTGTTAATCCACTTACTCCACTATAAAATAAAAATTTTTTAGAAATGAAGTCCAAAAATTTCTGGCACTCTATTCTTTTAAGGACACCATCATGATTTCTGTACAATGCCTAACAGTCATCTCTATGTTCAATCACTGTGACAAATATATATAAGGTCAGTTGAGACTTTAGACAGGATAATGATGAAGAACCCGGACTTTTGAGTCAATAGAACTGAGTTAAAATTCTCACTCCACCATTTACTATCTGTTTCACTTTGGATAGACTACTATGTTTGCTAAGATTTAGTTTTCTTCTCTGCAAAATGAACATTTAAAACTTATAGGGCTGTTGAAAAATACGAGATAAAACACTTGGTACTGTACCAAGCCTATAGTAAATATCCGAAAATAGTACTGTTCTCATTACTATGATATAGTATATTCACCTTTTTATATACATAGCTGTGATGATGTAGAACTCAGATTTTGCCTCATTAGCTTTCCTTAATAAGAGTAAGAATACTTTGAGTTGTGAAAGGCATACATTTTTAAAATAATGTGAACTCAAATTCATTACACATTTATTTTTTAAATTTATAATAGAGAGATTCCTAAATATCTACTAATGTATCTTAGTATAATTCATATTTTCAAACATGACATTTATCATTTCATTAGACTTAAATAATTTTTTAATCTTAGCATTATAAGACATTGTAGTGGAAATAATATTACCTACATATTTTTCTTTTTACCAATTTGTTACTTTTTATTTGACTTTTTTATCTTAAAAATAATTAGCCTTTCATTCACTGAGACCAGATGTCTATAAACAATAATAACCTTAAAATTTTGGATCTCCAACTGAAGACATTTGTTTATTAGATTTGCCGTTCCAAAAACCTAACTGTCACTGACATATAACAACTTTTCTATATTCTATAGATTAGAGAGAACAGCTTAGAAAATTCTCCATCACAACTGCACTTCACCAAAGCATTTGAAAAGGATATTTAATTATACCTACTACCCCCTTTTACCTCCCCAGTGTTGTTTACTGTCACAATAAGCAGTATCATTTGCATTGTTATTCTGAAGATATTAAGCATATTTTTATGAGTTTAGTTTTAGGGGAAATAAAGATATTGGACCAATTTTATGATAAATAAAAATAAAACACCATTTACTTGATAAAGCCCACTTAGTTCATTTCTGCTCTTTCTGACCTTCCTCTTCTCTGCCTCTCCCACCTTCTTCAACCTTCTTTAAAATCCAAAACCTTAAAGAACACCAGGAAGAGTAAAAGAAAATTTTTAAAAATGAAGTGGCAGGTATGTGATGAATCCACCTCCTCAAATTGGTACAAATTGGGTCAATTGGGATTTTTAGACAGTATAGAGTTAACTCATCCCATATGTTTAAGAGTATTCCTACTTAAATTGTGTGAATTCTATCCCTTACCTGATCACCCAACCCTATTCATCAGAAAGAGGTTGTGTTTTCCTAAAAATAATGGTACATATATGGATCCTCCAGCTTCACAAACCATGTAGAGAACAGGTTATTGAAACTGTTCAACTTTGGTCAGGAAAGGAACTAGCACTAGGTGGTAATGTAAATGTCACTGTTGGGAAGAGGCTAGATAATCGTTCAATTTCAGTGTGTGGGAAAGACGATTTTGTTATTTTGGCCATTGACCTGAGTGTCACTTACTTAAAATTAAAACTTAACTACTATAGTAAGGTATTGGTTTATTAATATAATCCAGGCTCAATTTTTACATTAAGACTATATTTTTTAGAGCAGTTTAAGGTTCACAGAAAAATTGAGAGGAAGGCAGTTTCCCTATATCCAGGATCAATTTTTACATTAAGACTATATTTTTTAGAGCAGTTTAAGGTTCACAGAAAAATTGAGAGGAAAGCAGTTTCCCTATAACCAGGCTCAATTTTAAGTCAATCAATTTAACTTACATACACCAGAGTTTTTGTGTATGTAGTAAAAATATGTTAACTAGTAAGAATTGGTAGAAATGATTTCCTAAGGCTCACGATAACTGCCCTATTAATGATGTGTCTTTATTACTTTTTACAGAACTGTGTAGATGAAATGCATTAAATAGGACTGAGTGAATATTTGGTTACTTAATATGACTCATATTTAGATGAAGTCTTAAACTTTCTTATGGCATTATTAGAATAATTTAGCTAAACATCGGGTGATATGATGATATAATAAGGTATTATAACAGGAATGTAAATATTATCATTATGGTACTTTATTAGTTGTGCTATTTTTCATAATTTTTTAAACTTGCAAATTTTCACTAAAAATGGATGAAATTGAAGGAAGGGTGAGGGTAAAAAGAATGATCTAAGCTATGTATGTATGCATAATCTTTTTATCGCATCAGTGACTTTTTTTCATTTTTATGGCATCAACATTTTTTAAAGATCCTTGTTCCAAATTGAGTTGTGCAGTATTCAGTACCAAAGTTGATTGGAATCCAAGCCTTTCTGCTTAAGTAATTGTTTAGGGCTAACAGTGATTTAAAAGTAATTAAAATGATGTTTATAATACTGCTTCCTTATACTTTCTAGGTGGTAGCTAAATACTTTTAGTTCACCAAGAGAAGGACCAAGATGACTCAGCTCCAGATGTTTTCTTGAATTCCCCATAGAATTGGAGACCTATTAGGACAAAAATTTTTCTATGCCTAGGCCATTGGTCCTCAAATCAGCATTTTTGGCCCCATCTTTAAGTTTGATAGAAATGTAAATAGAGTCCTCCTACTTTCTCTACCGAATCAGAATCTTTGGGCGTTGGGTCCAAGAAACTTTGTTTTAACAAGCTTTTGTAGGCAATTTTTATGTTGCATGTTACAGATTGAGAACCACTGCTCTAGGCCAAAGAGACAGACAAAAAGTAAGTTAATGGTATCTAGATGGGGCTGGAACAGTGAGTATGTAGTTAGTTTCCACTATCTTCAGTCACTGACAAACAGTCGTTTGTTCCACATTCTGTAGTGTTCCTAGAGAGTTCTTTAGCATCCTACTGGTAGTTTAAAAGGAGACATAAAGTGTGTTATGCGCAAGTGGGTGAGGTCAGGAATGGTAATAAGTAGATATGAAAAGAGACCAAAAAAAGTCTTGTAAATGTGTTGGCGAAAATATAGAATGAACCGATAATTTAATTCTTGGATAATTTCCAAATATTACAATTTGATGGCATTAACTTGAAAATAATACGGTACAGAGATCAATTAAAAACTGGGTTATAAAATCATATTAATATGGTAAGACAAAACTTACAAGATTTTTATGCTACTTGTTTTTGAGAGTATTTGATAAAACAGCATTTTGATTAATATATGTTCCATTTTTCATTATGTCCAAATGATATGGAATATTTAGTTTTCTTTGTGCAGAAGCTAATAACAGTCATTGTAACCAGAGGAAGCACTTACTGTGTTCATGTATTAAACAAAGCAAAGCAGACAGTAAGAATATAGAGAGCAAAAATCAAAACAGCACTACCTTTTTTAAACACACGAATAGCAGGTTTAGCATATTGTAAGTCAATATGCTACTTAATCCAAAATTATTCCTTTGCTACTTTCTAGATTTCAGAAGTATTCATCATCTGAAATCAAGATCTCCTTGTGCTCTTACCTTTGATACAGCCTCATATCACTCACTAATTTTGTGGTTCAATTCTTCACACTTGGCATCTAAAACAGTTCTGTTAGAACTAAAGATTACATCTGTGGTCTTTTGTAGGTATCTTTAAAAGAACTATAGAATTTGTCCAATTTCTGATTTAAAGTACAAAGTGCCTGTGCACCACTTTTTAGATGCAATGTAAACTAAATTCCTAGTTGTCAGATTCCATGTCTCTAAAAGGTGGTAGACAGAGATGAAATCAGGGCATCTGCTTATATAAACAATACGTTTAGGTTTTGATTTTTATTTTAAAGTGTAACATTGAAAAGAAGTAAATTTTATAGAACTTTGGTAAAGAAAAATACCAGTGGAGATAACAAATGGAGAAGAGGTTAAACCGTATTTCCTTTTCTTGTAAATATTTGAAAGCAGTTAATTTTATATGTTCGGAATAGTTGCCCTATATCCACAATAAAAACATGTCAGTATTTTATGTGAATTCCTTAGAGTTAAATATACAGGCTGTGTTCCTGGCCTGAGGGGCCAGGAATTCCAAACACTGAGGATGCTAGTCATTTCACCTTCAGTTTGGGGTTTAAGAAAAGGAAATCTTGAAGTCCCTCAAAATGAATAAGAAGAATGGAGATTTCCTTAACAAGGTAACTCAAAGAAAGAAAACATACACATATACCTGCATATATGTGCGCACATACTTCCACACGTAAAAAGAGAAATCTTCAATTCCTGGATACATGTTTTTAGGTTTTTGTAAAAATCAAAATAAAACTGCCTTTTCTGTATGCAGGAATTTATCACTGTTATTTCAAGTTAAAGATATTTAAATACAAAACAATCGTAATGAGTAGAGTACTATCTTGACAGTCTGAGGCACTTTTGAATTTTAGGTGTCGCTCACATTCATCCCTGAAAACATGCTCTACACCCCTACCAGCATTTTTCCTACGCAAATGACTGCAGATTGAAACACTCATCAATAGGTGCTATAGTCTGCAAATAGTTTCCTTGTCGGCTTGGCAACTGTGACTCATGCTGTCCGACAAGTGAAAAGAAAACCGCAGTCAGCAGCTATTCAGCAGCAAATCATTAATTAATTACATTTTAATGAACCTTAAGCGGCTACTACAGGAGCTTTCAAGTTTATCAAAAATGAAGAATTGCCTTGTGTAAATCTGAAGCTGACTGAAAAAATTCGGAGGGCCTGAGGGTAACAGTTCTATGCAATTTCCATATATCTACTAAAACTTTATAGCTTTGGTAATGTTAGTACATTAGCATTTTATCCTAGAAAGAATTCATCCTTGTGATTTCAACACCTGTTTGTCACCTTTCCTTCTTCATCTTCTTTTTTTTGCATTTAATAAATGTAACACATCTTTACAGAATTATTATTGAACGAAGATCGAAAAGGACTTTAACATCAGGAGTGTAGGCTATCTTATGTTTTAGTAAATAATTATAGAAATGGTATCTAGAAATATGCATCTGTTTTTCTTCCATAGTAATGAGTTTGTTCTCTAAAAGAGGACGTTTTAATATTGTTACTACTTCACTCAGTAGGTTTGTGGTTAGCTATCAGTAGATTCAGTTTCTAAACTAAGAAAATATTTATGGAGGCCTCTCCATTTTGAGGCTGACCTTCAGTTATTCTGCCACCTCATTTTACAATGCAGTGCTTCTTCACATGGAGAACAGTGGCATCTTCACATAAGGGGAAAATCTTAACAGCAATCCCATGCCAGAGGATTCAGTCACTTGTGAGTTGAGTATGTCTCAGCCTCTAAATCAATGGCAGCTTTGCCAAGTGTTCTACCTTTTCCTTAGGGAACACTTTAAATCAAGTGACAGAGCTCACACTTTAGCACCGAGTCTAAAACTGGACCCAATCAACAGTGCCAAAGTTTCAACCAATATCCTAGGGACCGTGTGTCTATTACTTTGACTTTAAAATCCACAACAAAGTTTTTGCTTCTCATTTTTGACACCACTGCTAAGGGTAGGAGAAAAATAACTCAGGTTCATGATAAAAATCAAATGCCATTTTTGTTAACTCAGAATTTTTTATTTGAGGTATGCTTGTTCTTTTCTTATTCCATGATAGTAGCATAGCCATATACAACAAATTTTACAATAGAGAAAACTTTTCATAAAAATATCTGCCTTGAACCACATTTTTAATTCTTCAATGGTTACTACTGAAACTAGTTATTCTATATGAAAACTTAACTTCCCTGTGGTAGCAAGTATTTATGAAAAGGAATATTCAGTAGGGACAGTTAGTTACAATACTGAGCACTGATTTTTTTTTTTTAATATATTACAGTGCCAACACCCAAGAAAATGAGATGCAATGGATTACAATTGAAACTGTAACAATGAGGACAAAAAGCATTTTCAGATCTCCAAGTTAATTGTACAGCAGCTTCCTACACACATATGATCAACCATATAATGATCCCATCAAAAAAAAAATCTAAGCAGAAATGTCTCATTTACATTAATAATGTTCACAAATTATATGAATTCATTTTGCAAGTGATGGATAATTTAAGCTTTCATCATCTAAAGCTTGTCATTTTTTTCCAAGAGAAATGGATTGTTTCATTTTTTATGAGTGCAATAATAACACATTTAGTTTCAGCAGATGCAAAATAATGCACACAAAAAATGATTTGGAATTTGCAGAACAAATAAGCAAACAGTACTAGAATAACCTAAGAAACATGTACTATATAGGGCTTTTCTTCTCTCAAGGGGTCAAAATCTGGTCAAATCCAGCGTATTGTTTCAATTTAAGCAAATAAAATCAATATGGTCAGGGAAGCAAAGTGCACAGAAATTTTAATTAGTTAGGTTTCTTTTTCTTTCTTTCTTTTTTACTTCTGTCTCAGACAAGTACTGTTAGCTGACAAGAAATATGGCATTCCTCACCTAATACAGTAAACAAACAAAACAAAACAAAAACCCTCTCTTAATCACTGCTAGATAGCCTCTAGACAATACATTCCTGCAAGGAATTGTAAGTGAAAGGATTGGATGACACTTTGTTAATGAAACTTAAAGAATAGATTGTCAGGCATACCGGGAGTTTCAGATGTATTTCTGAATTCACATCTGTGGGAGTTGTGGATTGTCACAGTTCATTTGCTTTTGTAAAATATCCACAATTTGCTGACAAGCAACTTCAAAAGTCCATTCAGCGATTGGGTGGGTGGTGGACCCCTTTCAGCATTTTTTTTAAAGTAAGTGTTCTTTTGCTACTGTAATATAGAGCTGGTAGAGAAAAAGAACAAATGCTAAAATAAATAGTAAAATATAAAACACTTCATACAAAGTAATTTGATGTGCCATTAGTTGTACAATTACTTCAATAAACAAATACATGTTATAAAGGGCAATAAGAAACAAAATGCTTTCAGTTACGGAACTTGCAAGCACCCATGACTCCATGTTGCTAATTCCTTTGGGAAGTGCCATTTATATTTTTTTGGTTTCTTTAAGTGTTGTGCAGGTCCTTGTGACTGCATTGTTTTTTATTAATTTATATCAGGAGTCACAGAATTAAAATGAAGGCATTTAAAATCACTGAAGACTGAAGTTAAAAATAAAGTACCATTATTTCTCTTAAATTTAAGAGCTAAGGTTGTCAGTCAAAAGAATATAAAAATGTTGTTTTAGTTTAAGTAGCCAGATTGCCAGTGTAAAATATTTGAGAATGCTAACACATTTCTCAGAGATGGGCACATAAGAATAAAGCTGTATTCTATATACTATGCCCCAAATGGGACGTTGATGAAGACCTACACAGTGCATAATTTCTTTTAAGTTCTTTTAAGCAGTCTTGTGTTATAAGTACAATTAAAAGTCCATCAGTATCCCAAGTACTCGTGCATTATCTACCCTGCCACACTTCGCTAATGCGTCTTATCATTTAGGTTGCTAATACTGTTCAGTGTAAAGACAGTCTTTCTGAGGTAGACTGTTCAAGTTCAAGGACGAGTCTTTTTCTTACGAAATGCATGACATTCAAAAAAAGACAACAAATAAATACTACATGTACAATATGTAGCAATGAGGTAGAAATGGTTATAAAGAACAATGTTTGAATATATTTCAGATGAAAAAAGAAAAACAAAGAAATGAATATTCTCTAGCAACTGTATATAATCCACAAGGAAACACAGAGAGAGGGAGAGAAAGAGAGGGAGGGAGAGAAAGAGGGAGAAAGAGACAGGGAGGGAATGAGAATGAGTTTTAAGCCTGGAAATAAACTTTAGGTTTTTTTGTATCATAGGACAACAAAAAAGAATGAATGTGCTCCCAACCTTGGTGTACTACAGAACCATTTTATAAATATTTAACATTCTATAGGACTGATTCATATATTCTCACACAACTCTGTGGCAAGGCTGACCCATGCTGCCGACATTCTACATATCACTGAGACAGAGAGGTGAAATTTTCCTGCTTTCAGTCTAATTGTCTTTGACAATTGCAGTGCCTAGTGCTACACTGCTTGTGTTGTATTTAAAAACAGGAAAGAGGAGAGACTTGTTCATTAAAGATGCAGTATCCCTGGTTCACACAAATGCATCTGGCAGGTTCAAAATCGAATGTCAACCAGAGGTCTTAGCAGAGTGTGAGCTTCAGTTCATGTGTGGGTTAGTCACAAGTACAGCTGGTTTTGAATTCTGAAATACTAATAGCTCCATGTTTGCTAATGTGCTTCATATGAAAATCAGGTGATTCAACAACTGAAGGCTTTACTTTTCAAAAGAAAAAACATATTAAAACACTTTGAATTATAAAGTGGTCATGTATATCTCTGCATATATGAAGAGAGGAAGTAACCAGTTGCTTCTGAGTAATGTAAAATAGACAGTTTTAAAGTTCACATAGTTGGTGGTGAAAACAGCACACATACCACATACATACACACACAAACATACACGCTAATTATATATATATATATGTATATATATTAGGACTTTAGTGGCCTCAATAGTTCAACAAACTGTGTCCCTTTCACTTTGCAAAATAATTTCAATGATCATACCCAATTCTTGCTAAAAAAAAACATGAGAATGAGATTATAGAAGTAACTTTCTGCTTGGAGTTAGACACATTTTCAGAGAAAAAAATTCTAAATGCCTCTGGAACATATTTTCCAACCCACAAATATATTTAAATTTACAAAGACCTATTGTGGGAATTAATTTGGACTTTTTTTGGATGTATTCTTTTGAAAACTGCGAAGCCAAGTACTATTCAACCAGTGTAAATTGACCTTGGTATTTTACATAGCATAGCCTCTGGATAGCTTTTTTCACTTGCCCAGATGGTGTTTGGCCTATGTATTTTAGTGGAATGGTTTATTTTCTCCTTGATAGGTTTCAAATGCACAAGAAAACATTATACCCGTCTATCTGCATTTGAGTAGAATACAAACTGACTAATAGATAAACATTCTGTGTGAAAGTAAATAGCCTTAAAGTATACTGCCTTCACATTCCATTGATCAGCTCAGTCAGCAGATTTTTCTGTATTGTCACTAATGTTCTAAATATTTTGGTGAGAAGCATGCCAGAAGTGTAGAGTAATTCCATTCGTGTCACACATAAGGTCATTATGAACTACCTCTTGAATTTCTATTGATCCTTCTACTGAAGTAGTTTCCTTCACTTCCTTTTTGTCCCTGTTGGAAATGTTATTGCAGTTGTGAAGAAGGGAATTAGGGGCTGTTAAGTGGACTGGCTCAAATCCCCTGGCCAGACAGCAAGAGACTTGGACTGGCTCATTACCTTACCTTCATTAGTAGCCTTCTCCAAATTCTTAGCAGTCAAAAAGAGTCCAAGACTATGAAGCCCCATTACTCAGTTGTACCATAACTGATTGTGCACGTTCACTTCTCAGGATGTGGTACCCCCACCCCCTCCCCAAGCTCTAGAAAAGATGGTCAGAAAAGAGCTCATTATTAGGCTAGTCCACAGAAGAGCTCATAATGCTGCCATGCAGAATCAAAGACTCACAGGACAGCACTACCTACTCAAAAGTCAGCATTATCTCCCCCAACAGATCTTCATTTCTTCAGCATACCCAATTTCCTAAGAGATCAAATCCTAGAATTTGTGAGGCTAAATGAAATTCACACACAACTTCAGCTTCTGCCTAAGTACACGGATTTTTGGCCACTCATATCTCAAAGTAATTTTTAAGTCATTTAAAGCTAAAAGCCAATATGCATGACTTTATTTTCAGTTTTATAAATGAGTGTAAAACACAATAGTGCAGTCATATATTTGGCATTAACTCTTACTAGCCACAGAAATGTGGGTCAATACTGGATTTTCCAAAGTTGTCTAAGTAAGATTGGGTTTGTCAAAACTTGCCAGTTGCTTTCAAGTGAACACAGAATGTTGGCGGAGATGAAATGTGACGTCCAAAAGACTGAAAATAGGTCAGCACCGTGCAAAAGTAAACTTGTCAGTGAGATCAATATGAACCTACAGGTTAATGGGGATATTAGAATTTCCTTACAATAAGGGATATGTGCAGGGTAGAGCCAGAACACGACTGTAGTGTTTATTCACTTGTGAAAAGCAGAGGACGTACTTAAATATTATTTTTTGTATCCTTAATGAAAGGCACTGCTTTTTAATATGGAGTATTTATGTGTAAGAACAGTTTTAATTGATAGAAAATCATAGTAAGTTAAATTCTGGTTCATTTGCTCAGTTTTTAGCAACAAGAAAAATAAGAAAAAAGGGGAGTAATGATCAAGCATTATAAAATTTCAGAAATATCAAGTCCTTCATTAGCGTTCTCTATGTTAAGTGTTTCAGAGAATTTGACATTGTGGATGAAATCAGTAAAAAAAAAAAAATTTGAAGGAAAACAAAACAATAACAGAAAGACCTTTCTTAGGGCTTCTCATTGCATTTATTTAAAATTTTTAAAAATGTACATCACTTTTTGAATACATAAAATGCCAGTGCTTTGCAACAGTTTTGTTACTGCATCTCTCAACTAAAAAAAGGAAGGAAAAAAAAAAAAACAGGAAAAATACATTCAAAAAGCCAGGCTGTTCTGCTTATGCACGGGCAGTGGCTTTGGAAGGCTACAGCCTACACCGTGTCTGTTCAGAGGCATTGCCAAACATCAGTCACCTAGCAATGAAAAGTTGCACGTAAAGCATTAAAGGATACAAAGAACAACTTGGTGGGGAGCAGATGAGGAATGGGAAATTGAGAAAAATGCCACATATGCTGTTGGGGTGAGGGTGGACTTCGGTGGAAGTGAGCATGAAGGCTGATGTTTTTTGGAAACTAGATTTATGGGAAAAGATAGAAGAAAACAAAGTAACATGTTTGGCAAGCTATATTTGTGTGTGTGTGTGTGTGTGTGTGTGTGTGTGTGTCTACTTCCAATTTTCTATTTGACTTTCCAAGAGAAATGCAACAAAACTGAGGTAGAAATGAATGTGGGAGCACTACAGCCCAGAAGATTTCAAAATGAGAAGCAAAATTGCACTGACAAGAGAGGAGTCAAGAAGGAGAGGGGACGTAGATATATTCTTTGCAGATATATAAGTTGGTTGGTTGTTTTCTGTATTTATTTGTTTGCTTGTTTGTTTTGGTTGCTATCTTCTGCATTCTGTCAAACAGCACGGCAAGCCTATAAGCTAGATTAGTGAATAGGATGACACCATTCCCAGCAGTTTCAGAGAGAACTTGCAAATCACCACCACCATTACCAGCTCTGCAGGAAAAGGCAGTCCTAGTTTTTAGGTACTGTGACTTTCAGGGTCCTAAACGGGTCTTGTGGCTGACTGTTCTAGACACTAACACAGACTGTATAAGTAGCTTTCCATTAACCAGTGTACCTTCTAAGAACATTTTCACTTCATTATCAAGGAGCAATGTACGAAGAACTCTTGCAGGTATTGATATAAAGAATTATTCTGCTCTGGTCAATTCCCCATAATTAGTGAAAGAACCTTTAAAAAAAAAATCCTTCCATTTTTACTTTAAGTTGTAAATATTCAGTTGTATCACACTCAGTATTTTTCTGGATACATTCAAAGTAATTTTCCTTGCTATTTTCCAATTGTTGAGGTAAACATACATTTTAATATAAAGTAACATTGAAGCCTATCCCATTACTCTCAGCAGTACATAGTGCTTTCAACACATTCCTTTGAGGTACTGTACAAATCACAATCACTTTCCTGAGTTTTTGCAGACAAGAACATTAAAAGAAATGAACTGCAGAAATTAAGGTCCAGATTACCGTTACCCTGTTTTACCTGTTCTTAGCTTAATACTGCAGAACAGACAGGATTGAGGAATACTGTTGCTCTTAAAATGGCAAAAATCTGGTTTTCTGTCGAAACACAACCATTCATCTCTTTAGTCCAATAATGTTTGAAGTTAAAGCTCTTTATATTAGCACATGCCACCAATGTAATTGTGAGGCAAACAAAAAATAAAGCACCACTCCAGGCACTTGACAGCAACTAAATCTCGAGAACAGCAGAATGGAATCAACACACGAGGTTCATGTCCTTCTGAAATCAACACACTTGCACCTTGCTCCTTGGTGAGTGTTGTCTAGCTTGAACCGAACTGAGCATCAGCAGATGCTTTATGTCATCTGGGGCTTTCAAATCAGAAGCTCTCATTGGATGCATTTTTCCTCCAAATCTACCCTGACTCTAAAGATGCAACTTAATCGTCTTCTTCCCCAGTACCCTTTGCAATTCAAACACTACTGGAAAGGGGCTCTATACCCTATGTAGCAGGTTTTATGTGTGTGTGCCAACATTCATTACATTTTTTTTAAAGAAGTTATCACTGACTGCAACCAAACATTTTGTTCCATTCAACATACATATCAAGCTCTTTTTGAGATATGCTAGGCTGAATCTTGCAGAAAGCATTTTCAAAGTCTTGATATGTAACGGGTCTCAACTGGCTGGGCATAATGGCTGAAAGGTCTGTGGCTGGCATGGCATGGAGAGGGCCCACCGCTGCTTCCTGACACAAATGAGCCACGTCTAGTCCAGAAAAGCCTTCTGTGCGCTGGACGAGCAGTGCAAACTCCTTGTCATTGAGACAGTAATTGTGCTGTGAGAGCAGTTGTACTATTATCTGGTGCCTCGCTGTGCTGTCAGGAAGTGGGATTAAAAGTCGTTTCATGAAGTACCTCCGAAGAGATTCATCTATTTCTTCTGGTTTACTGGTGGCACAAATTACTACGATTTGGTCCTCAGCCGAAGTTAGTACAGTGTCCAGCTGCATCAGAAATTCGGTTCTCATCCGACTGACTGGACTGTGTTCCTCACTCACTTGAGAGGAGAGAAGCATGTCAATGTCACTGACAAAAATCACCGAGGGCTGGCGACACCTGGCCACAAGGAAAGAGGCGTGGATAATTTTCTCTGCTTCTCCTAACCACTTGGCGATAAGTCCAGAACCAGCAATTTTGAAAAATGTGGCCCCCAGCTGACTAGCTATGCATCTGCCCAATAATGTTTTGCCTGTTCCCCGAGGTCCAAATAAAAGGATGCTCCGAGGTAAGGCCGTCAGTCCACTGAATGCATCTGACCTCAACACTGGCCATAAAACCTCCTCTTTAATGACAGCCTTTACCAGGTCGAGACCAGCAATGTCATTCCAGTCCACTGGCGGTCCTTGGGTGATAATCTCGTTGGTTACCAGGTCAATGAGGTGCGTGTCAGTATTCTTCAGTTGCTCGTCCACAGAGTGGTTGGATGAGGTAGCTGCACGGAGTCCAGGGCCTTGCATTGGATGAGAGAGGAGCTGCCTGTGCTCATCCCCATGCTCACTCATTACTGGTGAAGTGTACTTCCCGAAGGATTCACTGGATCTTGATCCCAATGAATTTTTAGCAGTACTGTAGGAAGGAGGGGTCAGAGCCCTACTGGACTGGCTGCTGAATTTCCTTTGCTGTTCAGAGGACATTAGCTGCTTCGTTGGCTTAAATGCTAAGGATGATGTTTCAGCACTTCTGTCAAAGCCATTCCCCCGATTTGAGTTTGAAATGCTGTTGTCGGGCATTCTGTACATAGGACTCTGTGTAGATCTCTGTTGGCCATAGCTGTAATTTCCATAACTGGAGTCCATGTCTCCTTGCCCTGCCATATAGAAAGCTTTCCTTTTGAGAGAACTTGCCGAACTGTTTGTCAGAGCCGCGGGTGCGATAGGTGTCAAACCATGACCCTGGTAGGTGTAGCCAGGAACAGTGGTGGGGGGCAGGGGGGTGGGAGCAGGAATTCCTGAAGGCAGGTATGCTGAAGGAGGAGGGGGTGCACCCCCAGGGCTGTACCCAGATCCCACAGCAGTATGAGGAGGATAGCTAGCAGAGGGATAGCTATAACTGGAGAGGTTAGAAGTCCCATTGTAGCCTGGGACCAGGGCTGGTGGCGGTGGAGGAGGAGGTGGTGGCTGTAGGAGCCCAGAGCTATGCAAGGGAGAAGGATGAGGTGAAGGAAGTGCAGGTGCTGGCTGGCTGCTGTAAGTAGAATGCAAATATGAGCCGTTGTATCCTGGGGCATATTCCTGAGATGGGAGCCCTGTATGAAGACTAGGTACAGTGTGGCTTCCACAGGTACTACTTGAATAACTAGGCTCTGTCAGGTTGCTGGCCACCCCAGGAGAGCTCCCTATGCTTGCAGAGACATCTGCTGGAGGGAGGGCTGAACTGACTCCAGCTTTGCTGGCAGTGATAACATCCGGAACACAGTTCATGGGATAAACAGCGTCTGAATTCAAGGAAGGCTGCCACGGTTCGCTTTCATTTTTCCGACCATTCACTAGTCCTGATGGCGCATCAGAGTAGTTGCTGAGTACAGGTCGGTCCACGGGGCCTTCCAAAATGCCAGAATACTTCTCTGCATATTTTTTTAGTAGGTTGGATGCAGTCAGAGCAGATATGTCATCATTTGCCCAGGCATACTGGTAGGTGCGCTGCAGATGACCTCTGTAAGCTTCAACTTTGTGGGCAGGAGACCGAGTGGTGGAGGTGATGTCAAAGTGCTGTTCTGGCCACTGGGCATGCTCCGGCGTCCACTGCATCTTCAAGCCTAAAGATTTGGGGGGGAAAAAGTTAATTTACTTAGATACTCATCAGAACCGTTAAAGCTTTTTCCCCCAACTTCTTTTGTTACCTATTATTTTCCGCCAACGATAGTGACATTATAAAGGATTTCCACAGTTTATAATACCTGTTATGGTCTCTACAATGCATATACTTTAAAAGGGACTGAATTTCAACCCTGTATAAAAAGTAAACAATTTAAATGAAAACTTTCAACCCTGTATAAAAGTAATTTATACCCTGTATAAAAAGTAAACAATTTAAATGAAAACTCTATAGGAGACCTACATTTTTTTTCATTTTTAAGTAATAAGTAAATTTATTTCTGCTAAGCCTATCAAGTTACTTGCTACACACACACACAGAAACACATATGTATGTACATACACATTCCTGTCAAGTTAGAATTCAATCACAAGTTCTTACAATAAAATATGCATACATTTTAAATATCTAGCACGTGAGAGTATTAACATGTGAGATATCCAGCTATCCTGTCTCTTCACATCACAGTTTCTGTTTTATATTTTAACCAATATAAAAATGAGACACAGCTGACAGATCACATCTAGGACACCTCTCTTATTTGGTACTGAACACCTAGTTAGCACAGTATAATGCTCCCTGCGCAGAACAATATGACACAGACATAGCAGGTCATTCCATAATCCAACTCTCATCTAAAGTGGTCCACGACAGTTTCAAATCTGCTTCGTGGAGTGCAGCAAAGCAATCTCCCAGGCAGCGCTCCATCGCTTTCATCGCACAAAGCCTACAACTCGGTATGAATTACAACTGGCTCCTTTCTGCCTCTCAGTCCTGTTGTTGAAACTCTGAAAAAAAAAAACAAGCATCACTTGTCTGTCGGTCTTCTAGCTAGCATTCTCCCTTCTTCTGTTATCATCTTTCCCTCTGCCTTACAGCCTCCAAGGTACTGAGGGGTGGGGGGGGAAAAAAAAAAAATATATATATATATATATATATATGAATGAAGGGGGGAAGCAGGTAAAAGGGAAGATAAGAACAGAGAATCTGGATTCTAACCCTTTACATTTATGGAAAGCAGTGTGTGGCATAAACTCGGAAGAGTACAACTAGAAAATGAGATGCTATGTGTAACTCTATCATCTGCTAGATTACAAACGGAAGCAAGGTGACTATGTAGCAAACTATACAAGAGTATTTTCTCATTATGAAGCAGTCAGAATGAGAGAATCATTTGAATTTTACAGTTTAAAGAGAGACCTTAGACATTGCCTTATTTCCCTCATTAGGGAACCAGTACCCAAAGGGATTTATAATGTACCCTCGAGGACTCACATATAGTTAGTTACAGAAGAGCACTGGAACCCTGTTCTATTTCCCAGTGCTGGTTCGTCCTATTCTAATCTCTGCTTGATTGGAACACTTCCTATTCTGATACAGCTGTATTAAGCAGGCCTCCTTAATCTCCTTTGTATTATGGTAAGTGAATTTTGCAAACTCTCTTGTGCCCTCTGGCAGAGATTCCTTGATAAGAAGGAGTGCTGGTCTAAATGAAGCATCTGTGGCATCAGCTCCCTTCTGAATTACTGCAGTCTATTTTGACAGCTCCTACCCGCTTCTGCTTTCCTCCTCCAACCCCTTTAGCTCTTCATTGCCTGACTTTGGCTCCTGACATGGCCGGCTTTGACTTACTGAGCTAAACTGAACGTATCACAGAGTTTGGTAACAGAATGGCATGTTGATTCCCTTCTGACTCCCTCTTCCTTGCTTGCAAAACCACTGCACCAGACTCTGGAAGTTAATTAGCAGGATGATGCTGTGCTAATTGTGTTAATTTACAAGGTTTCAGTCAAAGAGAATCATGCCAGGGCCGGCACTGCTGTCATGCTTCTGACTTAATGATTAAGAAATACTGAAAACAAGGTGGGAAAGATTGCAGTAATTACATAATAAATGAATAAAGCAACAGGATTCATTTGCAAATATATTTTACTGCAGTTGTACTCATTTGCATTTGGATTTTTAAAAAGGATCCATGTAGATATTCATTGGCAAATCACTATCTCAATTAAATTAACTCTGAATGCTGCACTGTATAACTTAATCAAGCTCCATATATATATATATATATATCTTTTTGAGTAAAAATACTAAACACCTTACTTCTCCTGTATATGCAACAGATTCTTCACTTTCCTTTCCTTCACCTCCCCACAAATCTTCATGTTTCTCTTTTAAAACTACTTAAAAAAATAGTCTCTTCAATTGGAAAGAACATATTATAAAATCCTGATGAAGTGCAGCTTGCATCATTTCATGCAGAGGAACTCTGGGGGGCCTTCTAGGAAGAACTAAAGTGATATTCTTAATTGTTTCTGCTTTCTCAATCATTACTTTTTAAGGGGGAGAAAAACACACCGCAAAATGGGTGAAATGACCGAGACCACACTTAAAGGGGAAAAGATGCAATTTTAATGAAGCAGCATTTCAGGAATCATACTTTCATTAAATTCAACTGGAAATTATTAAGAGCAAATCACCAGGAACCAATCGCAAGTAATCAGTATCTAAATTCTTCTAGTGTCATGGGATTTACTTCAAGCCTTATAAAAAGGAGAGAATATTAATGGGACTGTAATGTAGAACTGTCTAAAAGACCTACAGATTCATTAGTCCTGTAAATTATTTCCAGGGAATTTCTATTAGGATTTTTTTTCTTTAAAAGATTATCAAAATACAGAGTTGAGAAAATAAGAAAACATGTATGCTATGAGTAGGAATTTGATTAGATGGATACAGAAGAAACATGAATAAATGTCTTAAAAAAAAGGTCTCAGAAAATAATTTAGGAGTCACAGACAATGGAATTTACCACAAACACAACACAACACTCACCTCCCCCCCCATAAAAGGGTCTGGCTTCCTTTCAGTTAGCTGAGCTAAGCCATTGGTGGCATAAGTTAACAAACATACATGACAAACATGATTTTAAAAAAAAATTGCCCCTTGAAAAAATGAAACCGCTTTAGCTTTAGAGTAATTATTTTAAAAAACAACCAAAAAGGGCAACTTTCACCTTTATTGGATTAAAATTTTTCTTGTAGATTAATCATTTGTAAAATACATGCAACAAATGATTTTAGTAAGTTATAATCACTGTAAAAGACAGGAATATATAATAAAGTTTAAATAAAATAGGTTGGCCATTTTCACTGCATAGAGAAATGCATAGTTTAACTGCATAAACTCTACCAAAAATAATTAAATTTCATAAGATTTGTTTCATCTGAAATTAAATAAAGATTCTATCAAAATTATCTGTTTGGGGCTTCCCTGGTGGTGCGGTGGTTGAGAATCCGTCTGCCAATACAGGGGACATGGGTTTGAGCCCTGGTCCCAGAAGATCCCACATGCCACGGAGCAACTAAGCCTGTGCACCACAACTGTTGAGCCTGTGCCCTAGAGCCCACATGCACAAATACTGAAGCCTGCGCGCCTAGAGCCCACACACCGCAACAAGAGAAGCCACCACAATGAGAAGTCCGTGCACCACAATGAAGAGTAGTCCCCGCTCACTGCAACTAGAGAAAGCCCACGTGCAGCAATGAAGACCCAACGCAGCCAAAAACAAACAAATAAATAAATTTATATATTTTTAAAGTTATCTATTTGGAACAATTACTGGATACACCATTGCCTTTTGATTCTCATTCTATTTTTGGATATGCTTACCAAGATAATTGAAAGTTTATTTATTGATGCATACTAAATAACAACCTAAGCAGGGCTGCAAAATTTAAGATTAAGCTTTCATTAAATAACCTTAAGGGGACAGAATTATTCACATCCCCTGAAACATGAGTATTTATCCAGTGCTTTAAAATCATTAATAGTATTTGAAAGTATAAATTAATAGTTAAACCATAAGCTACTTCCTAATATTAGTAGGAACTGAAGAAGCCTGTGTTCAGGAGAGTGTTCTGGTCTTAGGAGGACAAAGAGCTTTTTCACCAGTTTCTTGAATTTTAATACTAATTGGAAATAGAACTAAACTTGTTGTCATTGTTATTATTATTGTTCTATTTATTTGTGGCGATATTTCTGATGTGAAATGTAAGCAAAATGTGGAGCCAAATGTTCTTTGAACAAAATATCATGCTCCCTAGATAACAGCAGCACATGCGTGTCACTTAACTTGGCACCCAAATAATAAGATGGGTTTTAAAAACAGTTCTTATATGGTTTCTCTTTGGAACATGAAGAGAAAAACCTCAGAAACAATACTATTTTAACATTATTAGAAACATGACTCCAGAACAATAACTCCCACTGATGTTTAGAAACAGCTTAAATATTAGGTACAATAAAAATTCAGAAAACAGTAGAAAGTAAGAAAAATAGTTCCTCAAGATAATTGAAGAATTGTTCCAAAACATCAATTTTCATTTTTGAAAGGATTAGAAAATTCTTAATACAGCTGGCAAATTTCACAATGCAATGTGTTTATTTTTAAAATATATAATTTAATAGAAAACTGCTTTTAAGATACTTTAACATAAGTGTGCACAAGGATGACATACTACAGTAAAAAGCCTGAGTATTTTATTGTTATAGGATGAATTTATGTATATATAAATGAACAAGTCTATATTTCCCATGAAACCGGACAGTTTGGATAACATTTTTCATTCTTATCTTTACTGACCATTTTATAACTTAGGTG
This sequence comes from Aethalodelphis obliquidens, assembly GCF_003676395.1. NCBI lineage: Eukaryota > Metazoa > Chordata > Mammalia > Artiodactyla > Delphinidae > Aethalodelphis > Aethalodelphis obliquidens. The sequence goes on along the minus strand of NW_020837946.1, from coordinate 67,750,670 downwards.
ATTTTTTTTTTTTTTTTTTTTTTTTTTTTTTGCGGTACGTGGGCCTCTCACTGTCGTGGCCTCTCCCGTTGCGGAGCACAGGCTCCGGAAGCGCAGGCCCAGCGGCCACGGCTCATGGGCCCAGCCGCTCTGCGGCATGTGGAATCTTCCTGGACCCGGGCACGAACCCGTGTCTCCTGCATTGGCAGACGGACTGTCAACCACTATGCCACCAGGGAAGCCCTAACTTAGGTTTAATTACTAAACAGTTGCTGCCTCATTGCTCTACTTCTTCCATTTAACTCTTTAACTATTTTGAAGCAAAACTACTGTGGCATTCTTCAAAGTTCTGTCACAGCTTCAAAATGATAAAGACACTGTTATATAGAAAAATGAAGGACATAGAAACAACTTTCAGAATCGGAGGAAATTGGGAATAAAAGACTAGGTCTTCTAGAATCGATTTTTAGCACACATTCATGGAAATATTAATCTAAGACACTCACTACCGCACCCCCCCACCCCAACACAGGTATGCTATTCAGAAGTTCATGAGGTCTATAAAAGCGGCTCTCTTCTACAAGGTTCCCATAGGGTAATTCTGGCTGTTAGGGACTCTGCTTTCATTTGTAGGTTTTCTCAGACTTCCTAAGGGCAGAGACCTGAGGCAAACACCTGCAGGCATGGCCAGCTTGCTCTAGGAAAGCTGCACAGTGCTCACACAGGCCTGCACGACATCACTATGCACGACATACATCACCTATTACACTCCTTTGGATATTTTTTTAAAAATTGAACACCATATTTACCAAGATTCTCTCTAGAAAGAATCACTACTGGGGTAAATACAATAAAGTAATTATAATAGTTTACTTACTGCCCCCTCAGCCTAATAATGCAACAGATTCATCATCTCCTAGGTAGGAAATGGCAAAACTAACACATAGAACATTCAAAATTTCAAGTAGAGAGTAGCAAATTCATTGGCTAAAAAATAAGAGTCTTCTGAGAGAGGGCCTACAAACTTCCTGATACTGAAAACTGGCCCTATACAATAACTACTTACCTTTATGCTTCAAGGGGAGTGATGACCAACCAAAATGTTTCAGCAGACTAAGCAGCATTCTCCTTTTGTGTACTGACCCTCGTAAGCCAAGAGGCCAACGCAGCAGTATCTAGTATTACCTGTTCTAATCTATTTGATCTGAAATCTTCCTTAGTCCATTTCCCAATAATTCCTAGCCTAAAATGTGATGTCATATTTAAAAGTAGTATCAGGGGAAAAGTGAGGGGAAGAAGCACAGAAATTATATATTCTCCTTAACCTATTTAAATAGGTTCCATCTTCAGAACACCAAAATGAAAAGTCCTGTATAAGCTGAATATGATATAGGGACTGTTAATCTTAATTAGTCAACAAATTGAGGGCCTGCTGTGTGTAAAGCCTGTGGTTCAATGCTAAGAAATTACATCAAGGGAATCTGTTTACCAGACAATGAAACTTTTCCAGCTTCTGTGTTCTTTATAATTTCACATTCTAAATTCCCTTAGACTCTTTGATTTTAGAGATTAAGGGAACTTTCAAATGACCTAGTCCCCAATCCAGACAGCCTCAGTTACAGGTTTAGTACTTCACTTATCGTAGTATACTGTGGGGTCGAGCACTATTTTGTCTAACACAGTGTTTTGTTTGGAGGCATTACTAGATTGTTGGGATAGAAAGGGACTGGAGAAAACATAAAGAAGATCCTAGAATTTTGTTTGAAGAGTGAATAACCCAAGCTTGAGGTTCAGACCACTGGCCCTGATCCATGCCATCATTTATTTGTTCTAATCCTGGTGAAATCACATAAGCATATCATACTCACTTTTTTCAGCCATAAAATATTGACAATAATGGTATCATACACCTTACTCGATTGTTATTAAGGTTACCTAAAGCAGTAATATTTGTGAAAATATTTTCCAACTGTAACCTGCTACACAAATATTTCTTCTTATGCTTTTATTTTGAAAAAGCCAGAGATGCATTAAACACAAAACAAAACTGACTAGACAGAAAAAGAACTAAAATCACTCCTAGAATTTATAAATCACTTTTTCTTCAACCTCTGGACAGCTACTGAAAAGGAAATTTTCCAATGGGAATGTTGGTTATAAGAAAGGTATAGAAATTCTTTCATACTCAGCAAAACACACAGCATGATCTCCTTAATCAAAAAGCTGTCAAAAATTCAAAATATTTTTATGCTATTTATTCTTAATGGTATTTGTGAATCAACATTGTAGAGATCACAGCTAAGAAACAATAGAGGTTTAAAACCAGTTAAGAATGATCTGAAAACCCAGTCTCAAAATAAGATATTCTAATTATACAGTAATACTGTCAAAGATTTTTCTCGTTAAATCACACTTTCACACCTCAAGAATCCAAATTATAATACATTTTGCAGCAAATTACTCCCTCCCCCTATTCCACATTATTTGCATAAAGCAATCCTTCTTAACAATCACAAAGGCATTTCTGGCTAAATGGTCCTTGGTAAATATAGTTTAAATACCTCACCTTCTAACATAGAGAAATTGCCACCTGACAGCCTGCAGGCAGCATGTAACCTGTAACTATATTTCATTTGGCCAGCACAGAGTTTTAAAAATCAGTCAATTTTATATAAAAGATCTGTAGTTCCATATTTCCCACTTTTTCAAGACAAGTTGAATGATCTTACACTAGACCTCATTCTTGCCTGGCAACAGTTGCCTGAATCTGAGGTCCAGTTGCCCCCTCTAGACATGGCATGCCCTCTCCATTTTGTCATGACGTTCCCACTCCCTATGACAACATCAGGTATTTTTATGGTATCTACTGGTCACATATGCAATTAAAATTATGACTTCACTCTGAAGCTTCAAGCTCCAGTTTTTTCACTTAAGTACATTTTCCTGAAAACTAGCAAGTATAGTGCTTTAAAACTTAAAAAAATAGTAGTGCCTTTAGATTAAAATTTTTCCAAATACTATTTATTATGTCATTCCTGCCCTGTTACTCAAAGCACGGGAAAAATATTTGATATTTCCCTTGTTGATTCAGTGTCACTAGTACAACAGTGTAAAATGAGAAATGATTGCTTTAAAAAACTGGTTTCCAGATTGCTGCTGTTTCAGCGTTCCCCTCTTTGCTCTGATTTGTTAGATACTTTTTCTAGCTGTTTTCCATGTCAGTCTCCAGCATCCCTAATATGCTCCCTGAATATGCCATAGGTTCTGACTCCACAAACCAAGACTTCATTTAATAGTAATAGTCGATCATGACCTCTACTACAACTTTTGAGACATTAAGTTACTCCAAAGTTATGCTTCTTATTTCTTATAGCAAGTTGCTGGGTAGATGGTATCTGGATAAGCAACTGATCTTGTTCTGTATGTCATCATTTTGAGCTTTAAAAGCAAGTATTCAATGTTACAGGGCACCATGACTTGGACTAGAATGGTATATACCCTGTCCTTCAATTAAATTTGTGAGTAGCTTATGATCTGAATCAGTTTCCCTAGAATGCATTAAATTTTATTCACAGCAACAAAATATTCACTCATCAAAACGTGACCAAGTATAAAAATCTCTATTTTGCCAATATTTCATAATGAGGTTGAAACTTGGTATGCATGGGTCTCATAGGTCATCATTTTTAACATGCAAGTCATATATAAGAGAATGACTTGCATTTATGAGGATGAGTGCATAAGCAGTTATGCAAAGAAAATTACACTGATAAAAGAAATACCACTTTTAGGCCACCAGGCTTATGTTCAATACATTATCAAGAGAGCCTATCACTTAAAGCAAACCAAAAATCATAATTCAAATAAATAATTTATTTTCCTCTGGGGGTCCTAAAATCTCCCATACTCAAATCAAAGTATTCAAATGAACATATAATCACACTCACATAAAATACATATAGTTTATAGTTCAGATTTATGGGTTTTCTTTTTTAAAGCAAGGGGTAGTTTTACAAAAGCATATGTATACAGATTTTTGAATAATCATCTAAATCAAGTAAAAAACAGTGTCCAAAAGTCTGTGTACATCCTACCATAATTCAACAGAATACACAACTATGCATATACATGCAATTTAAAATATACAAACAATTCATACTCTGAATCTTAGTATTTAGTGTCAGTGTTATCAACTATTGCAAGCGAAAGGATTTGAGGGTTAGTGCATAAGAGGACTGATTTTCCCATGTTGAGTCAAATGTTATCTTGTTTATTCTACCTCTGTGAATGATTTTAGACAATTTTAATCAGTTTAAATAGTGCTTTGTAGCTAACCTTTAAAGTTGTTACTTTGTGGCCTTTCATTACTCATTCTGTCTCTTCCCTTTTTCCATATACGTTTTCAATCCATTAAGGCCATCTACCCTTCCCCCCCAGTTCTTTCTGTCATACAGAGATCATCAGGACACACCACTTCTGTCCATAGGGACCTGCCAGGCCTAATGAATACGTATGTTCTGTGTCAAAACAGAGCACTCCCCTTGTTCTGCAGTATCAAACCTCTTATGTGTATAAATAACAGGTGAGCTGTAGCGTGCAGGGATAAATGGGGTTAACACAACCTGAAAGCTCCACGCTAGATTCATAGTATTCAGCCTGTATGATTGATCCAGAAAGAGAAATCCAAATGCCAAAAGTATTGTGCATTTTCTATGGGTTTTGAATCTTTATTTTAAAAAAGGACTCTGCTGAGATAACGTTATCAGCGTCCTAAAAGTCTGGGGTCATTCCAGTTGATTCTCAAGATACTCTTGTGCCATATAAAATAAATTTGCACTTTTAATTAACACAAACTGGGCATGGTACCAACCTTGAGTTATGACATGGGTGGTTAATGTCCTCTGTCACACTGCTAAAATGTTATGTTAATCATTATGTGTACATAGTGCTATTCGTAAATAGTTATTTGTGTGTATCTATTCTGTTTCAAGTATATAAATGCAAAGTTCAATTTAGTTATATTTAAGGTGAACTACATTCATTTTTGCCCAACATCCCATGTTGACATGGGTCAGTAAACAAATTCATAATCTGCCAAGCCCCACGACCCTGTGTAAGACGGAATCTGCATTCAGCTTCTTTTTGTGTTCCTCTGAAACCTTACTCTAAAAAGACAGTTTACATAAAACAAAATAGATAATTAAGACTGCTTATTTAAATTGGAGGTCTCTCTCATATAATTAGACAAAGGAGTAAGAATATTATTTACATATATGTATACAAGTCCAACCATTCTCCTTAAAAACTCTTTGTTTAAGGTAACTCTAAAGTGTGCAAAGCCCAGACAAAATTTGTTTAGGTTACTTATGCATTTTTCTCTTTTTGGCAATCCATGCATTAATTTTTAATGCAATAGCAAAATAGTGCCTTGGACTTTGATAAAAATATTCTATAGTCAGGGCTGGGTGACATAGTGCATTAATTCAGTGTCCTTCACTCCTGGGACCTGTGTATAATTTAGTCCAGCCTGAAGAAAATAACTTTGATCTGAAGGCAGTGGAAAAAGCAACGTATGAAATGAGTTTTGGTAGGTTTAGTGTTGTTTCTCCCATATAAGACAACATATGAAGATAAACTGCTTTAGAATACAATCAACATGGTCAAGGATTAAAAGTGAAGAGCTCTTAGTAACAACCGTAGTTTCCTCACCTTTGCATTCTCCCTACCTGGCCACATTCTATGGTTTGGTGAAAAAAACCTGAGCACCACCTATAATTAGGATGCTCTAATTTCCAGATAAACAGAACATTGTTAAAGTGCAGTGTGAATGACAGTCCAGTCATTAGTGCTATTGGCTCTTCCATTTGTAAAAACAAAGAATGCTGCATAATGAGACAAAAGCAGAAGACAGGCTATCAGCATCCTCAAAGAAAGTGGCATTTCCTGTCCTGGAGGGGGTGCCCAACAAAGTAATCCTTGGGGAAAGCTAACAATAGGAGGGACCACAAGCAGAGAAATTGTTTCTTTAGATTCCATCTTGATTGTTTTCTCTATGACAATATTCAACTGCATAGTTTCATCTACTGTTAGAATACATGAGGCCATAAAGAAAAAAAAAAAAGTTAGGTTTTGGCTGAACTGAATAAAATGGTTGATCCAGTGGCATTTGCCACATGAAATACAGATCCCTTTTCTTTTGCTTATAAATTCTACTTTAATTCCAATCCAACTCTCTTCTGTTGTGAATAAACACAGCTTACTTTGTCTCTAATATAGCAGTGAAACACAAGGTTGCTCTCAATACTGTCAATAGAATTCAAAGCTGTAAGGATGTTACTTCTATGTGGTGAAAACTATTCTACAATTTTATACTTCTTACTGATGATAATGAACTATTTTATTGGCCTCAGTTATGGATAAGCTCCAGTATTTGGTAATAATTTTAAGGAAAAGGAAAATTTTTTTCCAGTCACATTTTCAATTAGCAGATAGAAATGTAATTTAAAATTCGCTAGTTTTAGTTGCTTATGTTAAAAGAGTAAATAAGTCAAATCTTCCTGCTACCTCTTCAAACAGTGTGCGTCCTATTTAAACAAGTCCCTAAACAACAGGAAAACCAAAACCCTGCGGGTGATACAGGTAGGTTACACAGAAAAATCAAATCTAGGTGCTTACATGTGTATACGAAAGTGTGTCTGTAGTTGTGGAAAGGATATAGAGAAAATGGGGAAAGGTGACAGAGGGAAGGAAAAGAGATTTTTTAAAATACCTTTATCCTAAAAATGATCTGCTTTATTATTTATAATCTCAGAGTCCAAAGCACATTCTAAGTTATTTAACTAGCATGTATACATAATACTTTAATCAAATATAAGCATTACTTAAAGTTTTCTTTAGCTATATATTTATTATTTGTGGCTTGAACCAAGTCATATATCTCAAAAAGTTTCCATACTTATAAAACTTAAAAGTCTTATTTATGACCTCCAAATATACTATGAACATCATTTCCTTCATTGAGTGGCTCATTTTCAAGGAGGTCTGGGATTACATATGTAAAGTTTTTCAAAAAAGGAAAACTAATGACAATATTATTATATATTGACACATTTTGTCAATTGCATTCAAAAAGAAAAACACTTTACTAGAATCATTTGAGATGAAATGTTTAAAAAATCCTTGAAAAGCAAATAATTAAAATATATGATAATTGAGTTACTTAGGAAAGCATCCCAATTATAAATTTAGAATTGTTTTTGTGTTTTCTATACAAAAGGTACCCCCCCACACCGCCGCCTTAAACACAATAGAAAAATTCATAGAATTAATGAATCATAGGTCTAAAAGTACATTCCTGCTCATTGAACTGACATACCTGGAACTGGTCTCCTTTTGAGTAAATCTTTTTGAAAGTATCCAAATGCCTACAAACAATACTACAATTTCATTTATATATGACTTTCAGTCTTATGGCCATTACATGATCACTTAGCTAACTTGTGAAGTTTTTCAGGTTAGGATGTTTTATTGTGCGTTCCTTTTTTTAAATGCTTCTACATCCAGCCATTGTTTTCATATTTTACTTTAGGAATTATTTTATCCGGTTCAGTGTCAAATGATATTATACTTTAAAAATAATCTCTTCAGAAAATATAACATAAAATAGTGGATTGCATCCCTGGCCATAGCTCTCAGAAGCATTAAAATGTTACTAGAGTGCCCGAATGACAGCAGTGACAGCTTAATCACTTAAAGGCTTTTTACATTAACAATTTTTTTCTTTCAATTTGAGCAGTATATTCAGGCATGATTTAATAGGAGGTTAGCTGTTAAATGCAGCTAAATAACATACTTTTTAAAAATATCAAATCAAGTTTAGTGCCTAATGAATATTCCTTTACACTTTCTGATATATTAGTGCACATTCATAAAGCTTGGCTTCTTTTATTTTTCCCCCAATATATGTATTTTTTAAAAAATCAGTCAGATAATTAGCATGCATAGTCCAACAGTTTTCTATATTTTTATGATTTTAAGTAGAATATCCATGGATAAAACATAATTGAAAGGTGAGCCCATTAATCTGGAGAATAACCTCCACAAACCAAATAGGGATGAATCATGTTGAAGTCTGCACCTCATTTATAGCTTTGTATTCCTAAGGAAAAAAAAAAAAACAAAGCAGAGAGAAACTAAAGGTGACCTTATTTAGACATATTAGTCAAGGCAGCCTTTGCTGTTTTTAAGCAAACATGATTGTGACTCCACTTTGTCCATCCAGTTTTCCAGTGTGTAAATTGGATGACGACTTGGACAATTCTCTCTTCATTAGTGAACTGTGGAAAGGAAATACAGAGGTGGCTTTTTATTTTTTAAACTCTGTAGTGTCTTGCAACCAAATTCTGAAGCATGAAGAAAAAAAAAAAATATATATATATATATATAAATTTTTTTTTTCCTAGACAAGCTGTCATAATTGAAATGAAGTCTAATCAGACTCATTACTGTTTTCAGCAATTTGCACCACCGAAGATGCTTATTAGGTAACTGTGTTTAATAAACCACTCTTTAGAAAAATACCAGTAATGAGCTCTTAACAGCCAATCTTTAGCGTGAATGTAATGTGAAAAGTGTTCCTAGCGCTGAATAGATTTTCACATTTAGTAGTGTCATAATTAAGCTCCATGAATTGTTTCTGTGATGTTAGATTTATTACAATAATCTTACTTTTTTCCTATGTAAAATCTACTTGGAAATGCAGTCATCTTCTATTAGAGTAGGATTATATTCATTGTACAGCAAATTTTCAGCTAGTGCCAAGCTGATCAAAAGGTTTTTCAACTGAGGATTTCTTAACAAATGATAAGCAAGGATTTTATGACTGATAATTGATGCTATCAAGTCTTTCTTCATCAGCATCCCCCACACCTCAGAAAAAAGTCTTCCTGTCATTTGATTATATATGAAAAGTTACCCAAGATACAAATGTATTATGATTAAGAGGAAAAAATTGCATTTCTATCACTAAGTTAAAACATGGGAAAAACTGGACATTCTGAAAGGAATATTTGAAGAAACGTTGGCTTTTCTTAATAGCAGCTATAAATAACACTATATTGCTTCATTAGATATTGTTCTTAAAAATGTGAATACCATTTTCCTCCTTGAGTCTTCCTTTTTGTAGCACTCTTTACTAAGATCTTAACATTAAAGAACAGTATTGTGAATATATATTATTTATATGCACTAAAAGTGGTCACGAGAGTTAGCTAGTCTTCTTATTGATAAGGGCAAAAAAGAGTTACATACCTCTAAGCAGAGGAGTTCCATGCAAGATGGTGCATGTGCTAAAATAAGTATATATCTATAGAATCTATATTGATCAGTCTATCAATAGAGTATATCCAGAGGTATTTCCATGTATATAAAATTATATAGAAGGGATTGAAAATATTTCTTGAGAACATCTAAATAAGACTTATAAGGAAGCTCTTGAGCTTGTTACCATGAAATGTCTCACATGGTAAGATAAATATCTTTTGTTTGCTAAACAAACATTCTGAGACTATTCCATAAAGATAATAAATGAAAAAGTACCAAAAAACCAAAACAAAACAGGAGACCAAGAGTTTATACCCATTCATGATAAAATGTTAAGAAGGATTCTGTTAGTGAATGATTCCTCTCCCAATACACTCTCATTTCTTCAAAGCTGAAGCTTCACCACTCCTAATTGGAGCCAATAAGCCTCCATAACTGTTTTCAGCTTTCTGAATCAATAGCTATGAGAACTGAGACTGTCAAATTAACGGCTTGTTTCATCTGATTTTGTGGAATGCGTTTCTTTGCATTACAAAGTAGAGAAGAAACCAACTCATTCCCTTGTGAATTCTTACAGCCTTCAGATCAAAATATCTTCTAGTTTCTTTAAGTCTTGACTGAATTCATATTCAGAACAACAAAAGACAAAGCCAGTGCATAAAACTACTAGAAACCTATATTTACATGGTTAAATGACTCACAGATAAAAAACAAAAATTATGAGAGGGTCCCTTTTAGTGCCTTTGGAATGCCTTATCGTAATCTTGAATAACTTAATTTATGAATCATAGAATTTATGAATGTTTTATAAAAGAGGGGATGCTTTGTACACTTGAATTTATTACAAAAGCTAGGAGGCTCTAAGATGTCAAATAATAGTGATGATGGCAATAATGATGTAATATGAGTAATTCTCTTGGTAAGCTTTCAAAATAACTTTCCATGATGATGAAGATACAGTTTTAATTATGAATTGCAATTAGGAATTGAGTACTTAGTTAATAGATATTTTACCTAGATCTAACCCTTGAGTTACAGAAGGTTGGCAGAATTAGCCTTGGTCTTAATTTCTAATTTGAGAAAAACAAGCTAGGGAGTATGGACATATGCATAGATGAGATTTTAGTGCAGAGAATAAACAACACATAAATATATATTATCGGGCTTCCCTGGTGGCGCAGTGGTTGAGAGTCCGCCTGCCAATGCAGGGGACACGGGTTCGTGCCCCGGTCTGGGAGGGTCCCACGTGCCGCGGAGCGGCTGGGCCCGGGACCCATGGCCACTGGGCCTGCGCGTCCGGAGCCTGTGCTCTGCAGCGGGAGAGGCCACAGCGGTGAGAGGCCCACGTACCGCAAAAACAAAAACAAAAATATATATTATCACATAAATACAAGATATGGGTTATAAGGCATAATAAAATGCTAGTGGTAATGGGGAGCCTTGTATTATCAAGACTTTTTGGAGAAGGTGGGTTTCAAACTTCAGCTATTGGCCATACCATTTAGACATTGGTCCGAACATGAAGAGAAGTCATATACTTAAGCTTGCAGATAGTTTTTAAAGAGAATTAGGGCTCATTAATCCTTAAATTTTTCAAGGAGCCACAATACCTAGTAACAGCTTATCATTCTTAGAGCCTTACTCAGTTTTATCATTTGCCATATTCCTGAGCTAATAAAACTTAAATATTCTTCCATGTAAGAAACAGCCAAGCAAGCAAACAAAAATGAAACCTTAAAATAATTCAGTTTCTTTTACTTATGTCTTTCTTAAATTCTTTCAGACTTACTCCAAGATCCCTTCTCCTCCTCCAACCTCTTTTTGACCCTGGCATGTGGGGCAGTGAGTTCTTTTCTCTCTTTTCCTTTCCTTTCCTTTCTCTCTGTTTTCAGGTAGTTTGTCAATTATGAGAAAATAGGTTACAGAGAAAATGTATTTTAAATCTCAAAACTGGAATCCTAAAAACAATCTTCCTTGAATCTCTGAATCTTGATAACTTTTGTTGTTACTAGAAAAAACAAATGGGACTAGTTGCCTAACCTGTTTAAAATATGATAATGGCACTCATGCTCTAATAACATCTGAGGGCCTACTACAACTTGAGAGCTTCTGACCTAAGTGCTAGGAAGTAGAGGTCCCTGCCCCAATGGAACTTACAAGTCTGTCTTTAGTGGTGATTTACCAAAGAAAAGATTTACTTCTGAATCTGGTAGGGAAAGGTGGCTATATAGAGGAGCTAAGAGTTGAGGTATATCTTGAAAGCTAAATAGAATTTTACCATTTAGAATAGAGAGAGGTGAGTTTTCCTGCCTGTGACAAAACTCAGTCAAAGTTACAGATGAAGCTAAGTGTACCTGGCACATTTGGGAAACAGGGTTGCTTGGTATGGTTAGAAGACAGGAGGGAGGTATATGTCTATGTATAGGATGGGATGGAGGTAAAGATGAAGCTTGAATTCAGTTTGCAAAGGTACTTGAATGTTTGGACTTTAACTTACCGCCAACATAAAGTGCTGCCCTCATCTGTTCTTTAGAAATATATCAATGATAACAATATATAGGGCAGAATAGGGACTTCCTTGGTGGTCCAATGGTTAAGAATCTGTCTTGCAATGCAGGGGACGCCGGTTCGATCACTGGTACTAAGATCCCACATGCCGTGGGGCAACTAAGCCTGTGTGCTGCAGCTACTGAGCCTGCAAGCCACAACTAGAGAGCCCACATGCCACAACTATAGAGCCCGCGAGCTCTGGGGCCCACATGCTGCAATTAAGACCCAACAGAGCCAAAAATAAATAAATACATTTAAAATAATTTCTAAACAATATATAGGCCAGAATGGGGGTAGGGGTGGGGTGGGGCAGGGAAGGCTAGAAGCCAGGCCTGAACTTGAACAAAAAGAAGAAAAAAATCTGAGAAAGATTTCAGATGTACAGTCAAAAGGATGAGCTGACCAGTTGGAGGAATGAAGAACAGGAAAGGGGATATCATCATAAAAATAGAAATACTTGTGAGATATCTGTCAACTAGTTAATAAAGAGACTGTAGTGGATATTACATTTAATCCTTCAAAGGCCTAGTGAAGGATTAATTCCCTTTTTTATAAGATGAAACAGGTTGCTTGAATCTAAGGAATTTTCCCAAGGCCACCCCAGAGCCAGAATTGCAACCTGGATCATATGACACAAAATTGTTGCACTTGGCCTCTCTTTGGAGAACTTCTCCAAGGTTTTTAGCTTGTATAACCAATAAGTTGGCCACTAGGAGTTCCCATCTTTCGATGGGAGAGAAGTCAAAGGTCTACAAGGATATTTAGGAATCATGAGCAAATGGGAATCATTGACGTTATGGTAATGGAAGGCACAGCAGAGAGAAAGTTGTATAGAATGAGATGAGAATGGAACTCATGAGTTAAATCAGCATTTAAGGAGTAGGCAATGGGGATTGGGAGGGCATTTATAGAGGAGAAAGTGAAATAGAGAGAGGGAGAGAATATGCTGTTGTAAAAGACAAGTGAGGAAGAGTTTTCAAGGACAGAGTGTTTATTTGTAGCACAGGCATTAGAGAAGTCAAGTAGAATAGGAGAGAACATAGGCAATTAGGAGGCTAGAGATGATCTGTGAGAGAGTGGTGGAGTCAGAAGCCATGGTGAGTGGGTTACGGAGGAAATGGGTGGTGAGAAACTGACATGGCAAGCATGAAAAAATTATCCTCACTGATAAACATCTTAATAAACATGAACAGCAGTTTATGGGGCAAAGAAGAATTAAGGCTAGAGATTTTAAAGGATATGGGGAAAACCCTAGACCAAGGCTTCAGCAAACTATGGCCAGTAGGCCAAATAATATTATTACTTCATCTAGGAAGACTTCCCAGACATCACTGCCTTCCTTTCCTCTCTACCATTTTCCATATCACCCTGTACTTACACTGCATTTTCATATGCATGTTATTTTTCTATTTCATCTGTATTACCTACTAGAGTAACCTCTGAGGCCAGGAATCCATGCCATTAGAGTAGGGCAGAAACCTTGTCTGTCTTTTTCATAGCTATACATCCAGTGGTCACAAAGAAGAGTATCCTCACAAAGAAGGTACTATATCTATCTATACCTATAGATATACATCTATATCTACATATGTATCTATAGCTTTATCTGTACCTATATAGAAAGAGTTCATGCAGGCTGTAACTCATACCATATGTCTAAATACTTAAGGTATTTGAAAAGTTTTAAAGCTATAAATAAATTATTTTGAAAGTTATAAACTGAACAAAAAATGTTAAATAAAATGTTTTTTTCTTTCTACCTTAACAATTATATCTTCAAAAACACCTGGAAGGCTAAGTTCAAATTTAGAACTTTCTGTCTCCTGGGTCATCAGAGCTCTTCCAGAATGAGAAGCTGACTTGTGGTTCCCTATCATCAAGAGGCTTAATATGCATACTGCAGATGAATGTTCCATCCATTCCCTGCCATTCCCACCTCCACCCAGCTGCCTCCTGGCCTCATCTTGTGAGAGGACAGACTTAGAGAAGAGCACTGCATGGGTCCAGGAAGTAGAGTCAGGGAATTTCAGGTGCCTGGGACATGGTCTCAAAGGAGGGCACGGGTTCCAAGTGGGCACGTCCTCATGGCCCCTTGGATTCCTCATGATAGGGTAAAGTACTGGAGGAAGGCAAGACTGGACTTGCTAAAACATGGCACCCTTCTTGCCTGGGTCAAAAGATGGTTGCAGTGACTTGTATAAATAATTGCAATAGAAGATACTATGTAAGGAGCCAAAAGACATACATTTTAATACTAGTTCCCTAGTCATTATCACTATTATCTTGGTCTGAAGACCAGTCTCTGAATTTAAGATTCCTCACTGGTCAACCACACAAAATTGCTATAAATGCCAATTGACATAATGGATGAAATTACTATTACATAGCTAATAATTGGCAGAAATTGGAGCCAGAATTTAAGTTTAATATTCTTATTGTAATAGTTTTGTTATCCACTAAAATCTTCTATGTTTACCACACACTGGCTTTGATACTGCCTACTAGCCAACAGTGAGCAAGATATTTTCCCATATAAAAAATAGCCCTTCTACCTTCCGCATTCAGAACTCTTGAACAAGTTCATCTTAGTCTCCAAACTAGGGCTTGTCTGTATCCATTTTCATGGGTACTCAACCCTCAGAGGAAGGATGTATAATCAAAAAGTATGATTCTAGCCTTCCCTGTACTTTCTGGACCCCTTACTAACTTCTACCCATTAAAAAAAAACAAAAACAAAAAAACACAAACATTTTAGGTGAGAATCCACCAATTCCTATATACATTATTGAATGTAGAAAACAGTACAAGGTCTCTTGGAAGAAACTTAATAATGTAGAATTTGCTACAGCATGTAATACTTGCATTTGAAAGAACATGTGTTCAAAGAACAAAATAGGAATCCAGTCTTTATGTTACATATACAACCAAAATCTTTTTTCATAGCTGTTCACAATATTTTATTTACTCTTCTTACCAAGAACTACCTTCGAAAGATCATCATTTACAGTAATAAGGACCTTTAATTTTCAGTGATCAGCTCTGTTCAAATGTCAATATTGTCATAGTCTGACCATGGTGGATTTGAATTTGGGCATATATTCAAATTGTCCGAGATCTGAATCCCTACATTTCCCGTTTCTAGTCATGGGTCGTCCTTAAGCAAACTACTTAGCCTTCCTAAGTCTTAGTATTCCCAACTTTGAATTTGGAGGATAATAATAATTTCATTGAAAGTTTGAGAATTAAATGAGACAATGGGAGGAAAGCATCTAGTACATTATGTTACTGTCCAGGAACTGTCACTGCCAGAAGGAGTTCTTTGATGTTCTAGGGGACAGAACTAAAGGGAAATTTTGAAGGGAAGTTACAGGTAAGTAGATTTCAGAAGCATAATATGAAACACCCTCTAACCCGTCCCCTACTCATTTATGATTAGGAGATTTAAATTCATTTTCTGGCCTTGCCAATAACTTACTATGTTACTTTTATTACAAATAAATTTTCCGGACAGCTAGAGTTAAGTTCTCAGCACACGCAAAGAAAATTCACTGATCACTCTCCAGGTTTTCTAGCTCTTCTCTTATCCTACGTTCAATCAATGACAAAGTTTTCTCAATTCATCTCCTAAACACTAACATCTATTCCTTCTTCATTCCCATGCTGTTGCTTTAGGTCAGCCTTATCCCTTTTCAGCAGGGTCTCTTAGATTTCCTATGTGTTTTTCTTCCAGTTCTTATTTTGTATGTATATATGTATGTATTTTGGGCTTACTTAAAAAAAAAAAAAGAAAGAAAGAAAAACTTGTTTCCCTGATTTTAAAACACAAGCTTATTATTTTAAATTATAGAAAACACAGAAACATAAATACAAAGTGACCATCATCTATAATCATGTAGCAATGACCTCCATTAAAGTAATTTTTCATTTAAAGTTTTCATCTTCCTTTGAATACTTTAATATTTGCTTTGAAATTTTCTGTGTATTTCTAGTTCTTAATATTGTTGAGAGCATGTTGTACATACTACTAACTTTGAGGAAGCATCCTAGCCTCTCTCTTACCTTATATCCTTGTACATGCTGCTCTCTCTGCCTGTAATGCCCTTCCTGGTCCCACAGCATCTTTTCCATCCTGGGCCAACTACATTGTGTCTTTTTGGCTTTCTTACTGACTATGCTGTCCTTGAGGTCAGTTATCTTTTTATTCTGTTTTCAGTACTTATCGTGTGTGTGTATCAAAATCTTATGAATTTATAACACTGATGCTATAATACACATCTCCAACAAAATTATTTTTGATAAGTGAGTATGACTGTTATATTGCAATAGTGTTCTGTGATTAGAGTGATGTGTGATTACTAGTTACACATAGTCCTGCAAAAAAATATTTTGGGAACTTAAGCAGAGAGTGTTTAACTCATCTATGGTAAATTCCTAGAATTTAAAGAATCATTCAGCCAATTATGGCACTTAATCCCTTGTACCAAAATTGTTTATATGTTAGTTTCTTTCTCCAGGCTCAGACTGTCTTATTCATCTTATGTTCCCAGTACCTCTCACTATACATTGCACAGAGTATGTACCCAATAAATAATAAGAAGAAAATAAGCAAAAATGTCAAATTAGATAAAACTTGCCTTACCAGATTCTTATGAAACACAGAGAAGACACTATCTACCTAAATAGTACTTGTTACCCTTTTATAAAATCAGAATAACAGATATTTTCTATTAGTACCTATTATGTGTATCATTACTATCAAATGCAATTGATAATTATAATATTCATTAATGCAGCCCTCACAAAATCTAACAAATAAAACAAGACCTCATTAGAATATATTATGGGTGCTACTGAATAAGACTCTCATGCAAAAAGATCACCACAAAATACTTAATCCATATGTTTAAATATTCTGTTTAAACACTTTGTATGGGTAACCAAATATCAGAAACAAGCATTACAAATATGATTTTAAATTTCTTATAGTCAAATTCACATCATTTGCAATCTATTTGTAAAACTCTATTAACAGAGTTTATGTCATGACTGGTCTAGATGATATTTGATACTAATGGTTAAGAGGGTACAGACTGATATTTAAGATGTAAGGTTGCACCACAGTAACTTTGATGGGTTATTTTATAGAGGATAACCAGATATGACATTTCTAAGAAAGGTCTCTATCACTAAAGAAAAGGAATGGCCTAATTGCATCAGTGGGAACTGCTCCTTAGCATACCTTAAAAAAAAAAAAAAGATAAATAAATGGAAGGAGGGGGGAGAGGGTTCTTTTTCTCGTGGAAGGGATTGCCATTTTTGAGAAGAGTCATACTATAAGTGTTTTCCAGTAAATCTAAAGGGAGTGATAGGTACTTATAAAATCAGTAGCTTGCTCTTTTTTTTTTTTTTTTTTTTGCGGTACGTGGGCCTCTCACTGTTGTGGGCTCTTCCGTTGCGGAGCACAGGCTCCGGACGCGCAGGCTCAGCGGCCATGGCTCACGGGCCCAGCCGCTCCGTGGCCTGTGGGATCTTTCCGGACTGGGGCACGAACCCGTGTCCCCTGCATCGGCAGGCGGACTCTCAACCACTGCGCCACTAGGGAAGCCCAGTAGCTTGCTCTTGGTAATGACAACATAGTCTCTTCATGGTGCTTGATACGTTAGGATCAGTTCTGGGTTGCTTTAGAATACAGCTTGCTTTGTTACAAGCTTGGCTGTTATTGCACACTTCCTCTTTTGTGTAAGGTCACTTACTTAGATTAAACCGTTTGCAACAAGACAACTTTTCAAAATACATATGCCTGGGCTTCCCTGGCGGCGCAGTGGTTGAACTTCTTAAAAAAGGAGTGAATTCAGTAATTATTTAACTTTTTGTGCGTTTGTGTGTGGTCGCAATAATTCTTTCTTGCAAAGCTTTAAAATTTTTATTTTTCCTTGAGCAAGCCTTGGGAATCCAATAAAATGCTATAACTACAGAGCAAGACATATTTTAGTGTTTTTACCCTCCTGGCATATTTTTGGCATGATATGACTTTTGCCATTAAAAAAATTAAATTAAAGTGGTACTGACAGAATTTCAAGTAAACAAAGCATCAACAGAAAGCACAGTGCCTCTGTGTGCTGAGAGCTCCAACAGACAGTCATCTGCAAATGGACAACTTTAATTCGATTCCTGGCACCATTGGCCGTGCTGAGAATTCTCCTATCTCTTCACACCAGGGGTTTGCTCTTTTAAGCATTGCTCCCTGAAGGGAAGGAAAAACTAGAGAGAGAGGATTTCCAATGACCCTGCACAGATGAATGGATACGTCAATGGTGAATATCGGTTCAGCTTTGAACAGGGAATCCTGCAGTGGCCTCGCTTCTCCAGCCCTTCTATGCTAGTGTGAGTGTCGCTGAAGACTTGTGTGAACAGGAATCTTTAAAAGATCAAGACAGAGGGATGAGAAAGTAAAAATACAAGCAGAAAAAAAAAAGACAAAATGCTTTTTAAAAATTAATGAAAATTTAAATGTTTGGGAAATTCAATTCTCCAGAGACAAGTGAGAGTGTATTAACTCTAGTGTTAGTGGGGCTTTGCATTTAAAACTTGGGTCTCTCAAAGGTAAATTCCAAAACACTAATTGCTCATAGACTCAATTAGTAATGTGGTGTCCGTTTGACAGGTCTTGAGGAACAATTAAATACCGAATTGAGCACTAAGCACTTAGAATGTTCTTATTCTTTGCCCTGCCGGTATTATAATGAGAACATACACAGACACAAGCAAAAGGAAAAAATATCAATTCCATTTTGTTTGGAAGATGAGCGTTTTAAGTTACTAATCCTGCAACTGGGTAGATGCAAAAATTCTGCTTGAGTAACTGCAGAACACGCATTTATTTTCACATGCTTTATGGTTAGTTTTCATCCAGCTATCAATCAATCAATTATGCTGTGACATGCTGTAATTTCCTAATCATACTAATATTCATGCTTTTATCACTATCAAACCTAGAGCACATACATTTCAATGAGACAGAAGTCTAATTATTTAAATATGCTAGAGCATATTACATCTCCAAGGCTGTTTCCTTTATGAGTTTTTCTCCCCTAAAAATACATCTAATTTAATTGCAAAGAGAAAAGTATATTAAACAGCATTACATCCCTCCAGTAAGCAAAACTGATATTTTACAGATCCCTATAAGTATGGAATTTTTATGGATCTTTATTGAAAATTAACATCTTTTGCTTGTTACTCAAAATAGCCAAATAGAATTTGTCACGAAAAGAAATAACAATCATATTCTAGGTGAAAGATACAATACGCTTATTTTGTTTTTCAATGCTCTTGGCCTGAAAAAAATTATAGGGACTAACTAGGAATTGCTTTATATCCCCAAAATATGATTTCGTATCATTTCTTATAACTGGCTTAGCTCTCAAAACTTTTTTCTACAGCTTAAAATTTTTCATACTTAAGAAAAAGGACTTTTATTTGATCATTTCAATGTTCTCCTTGACAGGTGCCAGAGAAAATTTTTAAATTTTCAAGTAAGACTACTTCCCTGATGCATATGTTGCAATCTATAATTACAGTCTCTGTTGTGCAGATTACTTTAAAGGCAGTAAATGAGTATAAGTAGTATAGGTTACACATGGCAAACATATACATATTCCCTTACATCTTTACAGGGAAAAAAAATTCAGGCTCAGTTGCCACCATAAATACTTCCTACAGTGCTCTGAAGCCAACAGTCCACTCAAATCATGGATATAGCTCCTCAGATACATTTCCTTTAACAGAATATGTTTCAATGTATATTTTCAAGAGAGCCCTGAAAATTCTATTATTTTTATCAGTGGGGAGTGAGCACAGATACATTGAAAACTAATAGGAAACAGTAATACAATGAACAACACCAACAAAAAATCCAAAAGGCATTATTTTTTAAGTACAAAATCAATTAGTTTTCAACTAATAAAAGTTGTCTGTTCTAAATTTCATACCTTTACATTCACTTTTTTTTTTTTTTTTGCGGTACGCGGGCCTCTCACTGTTGTGGCCTCTCCCGTTGCGGAGCACAGGCTCCGGACGCACAGGCTCAGCGGCCATGGCTCACGGGCCCAGCCGCTCCGCGGCATGCGGGATCCTCCCGGACCGGGGCACGAACCCGCGTCCCCTGCATCGGCAGGCGGACTCTCAACCACTGCACCACCAGGGCGCAGTGTTCACCACTCTGAACTATATTTAATTACACAAAAGATAGGGTTAACAAATATACCTGAGCAGAATGGGAGTGTCACCTTACGTTAATGACAAAAAACCAAGAGAAAATTCCTCAACCTGTACTTGAGCAAGTATTTAGAATAAAACTGGTATCTATCAGTACTGATGCTTTGAACCTCAAGTCTCCTAAATAGTGATAAATACCAGGGATGCCCAGAGTCTCTTCCTTGTCCCTTAACAGACTGTTTGGCATCAAGTGCTCAGTGGGCCGGAAACCCACAGCCAGCCAGGGAGGGACAGCACAGACGGAACCATGTTTATTCTGTCAGAGGCAGCTGATTAGGATGACACCAACTCTTCACATTAAACCTGCTAAGCAGGGATTTACCCAGAGGGCTTTCCGAAACTTGGAGCACTTGCCAATGCAGTTCACAAACTATAGTATATGTTAATAATGGTGGCAGTAGGCTGTTGTAGCTGCTATACAATGCATGTTAAGAGTTCTCTGGCAGCAGATTTCCCTCAAGTTTCATTTTGAAAAGTTAGGATTGTGCAGTTTAAAGTTATTTAAAGAGAATATCTACAGTAACTTAAACATTCTGATTTTTGTATTTGACTTATTTCAGAGTCAGGGATTCCTAAAGGAAAGTCTCAGAAATCAATGGAAAAATTAACAGCCAAAGCTCCAATTTCGTATATCACTGAATCACACAGCTTGAAAGGACTCTGGAGGCCATTACTTCAGTCCTTTCATCTTACAGTTGAGTGGGCTGAGGCCCAGAGTTCTTGTGGCTCAGGAGCAGTGGAGCCAGGATTAGAACCTAGACATCTTCACAATCTAGAGGGCTTTCCATTATACAACCCTGGCTGACTTGCACTTTCTTAGAAAATAAAAAAATCCACGTACTGGAACATAATCATAGTTTCAAGATAGTCCTCCAGAGGCAGAGGAGTTGGAAATCTGATGAGGAAAAGGAAAATACAATGGAAATGGCTGCAAGTCACGGGTGGTGCCCTCAAAAAATAAATCAGTTTCAATGGGTACAAAATATTCTTAGAATTATAATATGACTCGTGTTGGTAACGATTAGGGATGAGCTTATTATTCATTTGTCACTTAAAATCTAGTAAATAAGTCTGAGGTCCTTGTGTTTATAGAGTCTATGTTCTTTAGACCATCCAGGCTCCAAAGATTGCCAACAGAATTCATGTTTATGCATTATGATGCTTTTCAGTAAAAAAGAACACTTGTCTGTCAAAACTGCATTATTAATCTGTTATGGTATAATCATGTATCAACCTAACCTGATAGATTCATTTAGTTGTCATTTTAAGTGAATGAAATATTCTTTTTCTGTCACTATAGACTATTCTGGCCCAGGTCACTTGGGAATGACTGAGCCATGACGCCCAGCATGTAAACTACCGATTGAAAGTTATTTTCTCAAAGTATATTTACCCTCCAGCCATTATGGTATAGTTTCCCACACTGTTAGCTTAGGTTGATGCTAATGACTGGCACCCTAGTGATCCAACAGATCCCAAAAGCTTCCACAAATACTGTAAACCCTGTGGGACAGTGACAACAATTTTAGACTTAGGAGTAAAGAAAGCTGGGTAATTAGTCTCAGCTCTAATAATTAGTTGTGTTCACTTAGCACTTGATCATTTGTCTCCTCATCTACAAATGGAGTTAGCTTAGATTACCCCTAAGGCCTTCTTTATCTCTAAAATGTTATGCTAAGAAACTAACTTTAGGAACTGAAAAAATAGGAAAGTAGGAGAGTGTATGTATGCCTTATCTAAGACAACCTACAACCTACAAAACACTGTGGATACTCGGATGAAGGAACACCTAATAACACTTGATAGAGTTGGTTATATATCTACCAGAACTCTAAGTTCTCAGAGGCAAGTACTGAATATAATTCACCTTTATATCACCAACAGCTAACACAGTTCTTGACCCGTGGTGGGTCCTGCTTAATTATATATCAGATGAATAAATAAATCTGAATCTTGTAGGATGGAAAACTGGAATGGCATTCCAGATAGATGGAATACTATATGCGAAGGCTTTGCAGGTATGAAAGGATATGGTGTGTGTTCAGGGAGAGAAGAGAAGTATGCCTAGATCATGAGGAATGTGGTATAAGAGTGGTAGGAAATGAGTTTGGTTTCCCATTCGGGAAGGGTCCTAGCATTAGCAACAAAGAACACTCTACATCTGAGCAGAATAGGGAGAACATCCTCCATTTTGTGTACTAGGCAGTAGTGTGCAAAGGAAAATATGCAAACAATATATAGAATACACCCACAGTGTCAGGATATGCCAAATGAAGTGGAATTGCTGGAAGTAACGTAGTAAATGAGATGGGGAGAAGGGAATTTGGTATTATACTTCCTGGGGAGGATCGTATACCTCTCCTCCCACATTCTCACTCCCAAGCCATGGTGATACTAGGCTTAATCATGGTGAGCAGAGGGTCCTTTGAATCCTTGAAACTGAGCTGTTGCACCCCCTACCTTATTCTTACTTTCCCACATCCCTGTGGGGGCAGGTCCTTATTGTCTAAGACATTTCCCTTCCTGGGAAACGGCACATGTTCTTGCTCTAGAAACAATGGCTCCCAAGGTAAAGCTGGTTGTACTTACAAGAAAACAGGGCCTCTAACTGTAACTCTTTCCTAACTAGTCTCCTTTGATGAGTCTACTTTAAGTAATAAAGCTTGAGTAAAGGTTCTAAAAGCAAATGAACATCTGAGAATAACTCAGACTCAGAAAAAATAGTTGTAACTAACTATACAAGGAAGTAAATAAGCAAGCCCGAAGAACCAATCTATTACTACAATACTAGTCACCATATATAGTACAATAAACTTTGAAATTGAATGCAAATTGTCAGCAACATGAAATGTATCAGTATAGTCATTAACACAATCATTGGTTAATCATTAATTAATCTTCAGCCTGGTTACTGCCCTTATATCTGGTAATCCACAACTATGCAAAGGTCTTGAGATACAAAACTCATTTATATAATCTTGGCTTTGGAGGGAGAAACTTTTAAAATCTTTACAGGTTAATTTTTTTCTCCATTTACTATATTCTTAAAGGTTAAAAAACTAAGAGATAATGTGAATGTAGTCTTTTGGAGTGACTCCACAGTCACTTCTGGGGAAAAGCTGACCATACTTCCGAGGGAAGCATTTATAGTTACAATGTATTTCCTTAATGCAAATATGATGTATGTATTTCATTTAGGAATTTAATGGGACATTTCTGCATTTTATACTTAACTTTAGGTGTTGTTTCAAAAAGAAAATGAAAATTTTATACCACTGTGATGTCAGCAGCCTAAAAGTTACGAATGGTTTTGTCTTTCAAGGGTCTATTTTGTAGGTCAGGAATATCTTCTCATAGAAATAGCATTTTAAGTGCAATGGTTATATTTGCAGGTGAGTCTACAAAATGATAAGTACCTCACAAAAAGCATTACACTTGCTCACACTAAAAGCACTGTTTGCATAATATATAAAGTCTGAGTTGTAACTATATATGCCTAAAAGACACATGGGATGGGACCCAGTGCTCAACAGCTACTTAATAGAAAGTATATGTCCAGGTTAGTCATTATCCAATTTCTGTAAATTGGGAGACAGAAGTTCCTCATACATGTGAGGTGATCCTACAGACTTCCAACTGTAAGACTAAGTCATTAGTAAATCCAGAGCATGGGCTGTATTTGCATATTTAAATTGATCACCATCATGTAGCAATTTCCAGTACAAATTAAGGATGAAAATTATTTTCATCACTTCTGTTCATAAGAATATTAAAATAAATATGTAATTTGGAATATATGGCTTTTGGAAAAGAAAAGTTTCTTTTTCTGGTTATTGAATTTTTACTGTTCTGTCAAATCAGGAGCAATATTAGTTGAATGAATCTGCTCAAAAATCTTCAACTGTATTAGAGGACTAACTCAATATAGGGCTACTATATAATGAAATACCTTTGCTCTACTGTATCTCCTTTTTGTTAACTAAAACTAAATTTACTTAAGTGTTGTAATATATATTTTAGAGTCACGAGTCATTTGTTGCTATGTTATTAAACTCTTATAAGAGAGACTCTAAACTATAAAATGTTTGAGAGTTTGTACATTTCATTGAAAACATTCACTGAGATAATAGGCCAAAAATAAATTAGGGGTTGATAGCCAACATTTTACTTTTCAAGTCAAAGGAGTCACATTCCTCCTGGTATGTCCAAAATTTTACAATGATAAATCTGAAGACTTTACTTCATTTCTTTTTCTTTTTTTTTACAAAAATATAGCTATAGCATGTTTCAATGAAATAACATTAAAGTGAAAGTAGTAAGAAAATAAGTGTTATTACTGTTCTTTAAGGATTAGCATATATATGTACCTCTCGGCCACATAAACATTTCGTTTTAAACATAAAGTCAGTTTATGTACCATCCTATTGGAACAGGATAAATAGGGCCCACCACCATCTCTGTTGACAATACATTGATCTCACATTAATTTGATTGAAGGTGGCTTGCCAACACATCTCACTTTCCCCATTTAAGTGCAGTCAGATAAGAAAAACACAGTGATGTTTAGCAGATAGACCGGGTGACACAATAGAATGAAACTCATTGAAGAAGTGTAATTATAGTGATTACTTCAGAAAAGAGAGCAGATACACTGATGGAAAGAAGTAAACATTGCCACAATTATGGGAGCCCAGTTTCCTTTTGGTATAGATACACACGTCCCAGACAACACCAACCTAGCAATAAGATCACAGAAAGCATTCCAACTTAACAACATAAAAGCACTAAAGGTTACAAAATGGTGTGAGCCAATTTGCCAAAGTGCTGGAACAAAGGCCCCCTCTGTTTTGGGTGAATTCAATATATCTAATAGATTAGTCAAACAGAGAAGTCTTCCTTCCACAATTAAAACGAAGTACAAACATCAGGAAAGTTTGCCCCAGAGGAATGTAATCTGCAAATGCTTTTTAAAGCTGTTATTTTGACGGCTGTGAAAAATAAACAGTGTGAGGTGTCTAGTTCTCTCAGGTAACTGTCCCATGAGACCAGCTGTAGAGGCAGGGAGGGTTCATCTATGACATTAATTAGGCATATTTAATCTACTGGCATCAAAGCACCTAAGAACTGTATCATAATATGACCAAAGTAAGGAAAACCTCACCCCTCCCCAGTCCACTAAATTAGAGATAAAAATAGAAAGAAAAACAGCTTGAAAAGGGTCCCCTAACTCACCTAGTGTAACCCTTGTTTGCCATTCCTGAAGAAACATAGACTCCAGGAGGTTTACAGCCTGGTCTCAGGTCACACAGCAAGTTAGTGAATGAGCAAGACCAGAACCTGAGGCTCCGGACTCCCAGTTCTGTGTTTTTCCACTATAACCTGATTATTTTTCAGTAACAAATCTTATAAAACAAGAACAGCCATTTAGATAAATTTAAACTGTAAAAGTCATAGAATACTTCAAAAGCATTTGAATCATCTTTGTCACCAGCTCTCTGTGAGGTACATAGAAATATTTTTATGTCAGATGTATATGTACCTATATATGTAGATAGGTAAAAAGAGAGACAAAATGGAAGAAAGACACGCAGAGAGACTAAGAGAGGGAGAGAAGGTGTGTGGGAGCCTGACAGAGGTAGGAGACAAGAAAGTGTGAAAGAGAGATGAGTGAGTGCAAAAGCCAGAGAAAGTGGCAGACACACAGAGACACACGCACAGGCACACGCACACACACACAGGCACAGGCAGGCAGAAAGGAAGAGACGGTGAGGGCTTAAATAACTTGCCCAAGGTCAAAGAACCAGTACTTGTCTGAGTTGTACCTCAAATCCAGTACTGAAACCCAAATCCCCCTGCGATCCTTAAGGAAGGCTCCACACAAAAGCAGAGGTGAATTAGAAT
Organism: Aethalodelphis obliquidens; assembly: GCF_003676395.1. Taxonomy (NCBI): domain Eukaryota; kingdom Metazoa; phylum Chordata; class Mammalia; order Artiodactyla; family Delphinidae; genus Aethalodelphis; species Aethalodelphis obliquidens. Next base: position 67,724,642 of record NW_020837946.1, on the reverse strand, counting down.
ACAACTCTTTGTTTTTGGTTGTTGCTCTTTGATTTTGGCCTCAAGCCCCACCCCAACTCTTACCTCCAAGTAGGATGGTTAGAATGGAATGGGTGGAATCATCTTGATAGAATCAAAGCAATGGCTATTGTCTAAATGGTTGAAAGAGGCACTTCTGTTTTTAAACCATTAGCGAAGTCCTGCCTTGGGAAATAAAATATCAAGAGAAATATATCTTTTACCTGTCATTAGGGATTTAATGACCTCTACAACATGGGGTTCTTGACTTGGGATTCATGGAAGCATCTGATTGTATCTGTAAACCCTTGATACTGTATGCAAAATTTAGAGCATGGGTGCATTTTCTAGAAAGAGGGTGAATCTGATTCCCAGAGGTCCCTCACTCAGAAATATTGAGCTACTGCTTTGTAAGTGTGTGGAAAGACTAAAGGCATACACACTTTTTCTGTACATCAAAAATTACCTGAATAATCTGGACAAAATAAATAATTTAGAAAACTAACGGTAATCAATCTGCAGTGCTCCCACACCTTACACATTTTTTGTTTTGAGTATAACTGCAAAATATTTCCCATTTTTGCTCCAGCCACTTTTAGTGTGGAACTCTAGTTATAAAAATGATGTGAGAAAGTGAATTTCATTTTAAAAGAACCATGGCTTAATTTAAAACTAAGTTCATCAGGGTTTGGTGTGATTTAGTGATAACACCAAATTGGTAGGCTTTTTTTTTTTTTTTAAGCAAACCCTATATAAAATATACCGCATTTAATTCAAATGTATTCTTAATGGGCTGCTCTATTCATCAACATTAAAACAAACAGTGTTTTAAAACTAGATCAAAGGCAATCATCTCATTTTTTTTTTTTAAGTTTATTGACTGTCACAATACTGCTTCTGTTTTATGTTTTGGTTTTTTGGCCATGAGGCATGTGGGATCTTAGCTCCCCAACCAGGGATCGAACCCGCACCCCCTGCACTGGAAGGTGAAGTCCCAACCACTGGACTGCCAGGGAAGTCCCTCTCATATGTTGATACATATAAAATTTCCAGTGTTCTCTGCTTCCAAATTAAAGCAGAATTATAAAAAGGACTCTCCTCTACTGCTGAAGTACATCACTGCCTGGGTCGTGGGGACAATTCAGGGATGAAGAATTAGAAAACCAATGCTGTGGTAGCTAGTTTCCAAAATGGCCTCCAAGGAACCACACTTCCCAGCCTTTCTTTAGTCCCTGCCCACAGTGAGTTGAGTCACACCCTGCTTCCCTGTCCCCAGTAGAATGCAGCAGAAGCAGCACCAAGCTAGTTCTATCATCAGCTTTTACACTCTTGGAGGCCTGATCTTTCATGTAAGAAGTCTGCCACCCTGTTGAAGAGGCCCCAGGAAGAGGCCGCGTGGAGGGGCCATACCTAAAGGAAGAGGCCCTGAGACTAAGGCAGAGAGAGGCCCAGCTGTTCAGTGTCCCAGCTGAGCTTATTAGCCTCCCTGCAGCCCCACCAAGGTACCAGACATCTGAGTGACCATACTGGCCATTCTAGCACATGAGTCCTGCCATGACTGCAGCCCTAGCCAACGGCACCTGGAAGAATTGCTCATCTGCACCCAGTCAACCCACATAACCATGAGAAATAATAAAACTGTTACTGTTGTAACAGCTACTAAGTTTTTGAGTGATTCATTAAGCAGCAATAGATAAAACTGAAGCTAAGGGGGGGATGGCATGAATAGTGAGTTTACAAGATGAAATTCAGAAGATGATAAAGTGTAAGTAACTGGAGCTTATTCAGAAGATGATAAAGTGTAAGTAATGAAAGAAAAACATTTATTAAGTACTAACTAATTTGCCCATCACTTATCTCATTAAACCTCATCACTACACTGAGAAAGAGAGTTTGAGCAACGTTATTGCCCAAGGTCATGGAGCTAAAAAGTGGAAGAGCCAGAGGTTGAACACAGATTTTCTTTCACAGCCTCAATGTACTCATTTCATTGTACCCTAAAGGCTGTGAAGGGGTAGACAGGGAAGAAGGGAGAAGACTGACACACAGAGAGAGGCTTGACATTTAATAATTTGTGATGAAAACCTTTCTGAAGCATATCCATACTTTTAAAAATAGAAATACACCCGCCATTATTTAACCTGTTTTAATGACTAAGCATCATTATTACTGATATATATATTGCAACTGCAATGTGCTGTAATATAATATGTACTTGGAGACATGTAGGATTATTTGATTCTATATTAAAATGATCCCAAAATGCCACGATAAGTTTTAGTTCCTCTTTCTGATTTTTATATATTTTCTGTTTTTCTCTTGGTGTTAGGCTGTCTCTTGTAGACACAGAAAAAGTGATCTTTGTGAAAAGAGAAGACGAGAGCTTGCAGGTTCCTATAAACAAAATGCATGTACCTTCTAACGTAAAGTTTGATGTTTAGGGTAGCTGGATAAGTAAATTCTAGATGAGGAAGTTTTTAGTTAGCTGCTGAATTCCTTGCAACACTGTGACTTTGTACAGGAACTAAAGGAATAGTTTCTGCTCTAAAGAGCTCTAAGCCCTGTGGACAGCCTGGTGATTTTCAAATTGGACTCAGTGGGAACCCAGGGGTCTGCACCAATCCAACAAAAGATGTTTTACAGATGCTGCAGTTAAGTATTTTCTGGCAAATGCTAGAGACTTAAAGCTATTCTTTCATTGCTTTTAACCATTTTATAGTTTGGGGTTCTGAGTTTGACTTGGTTTGAAAACAAAAAGTTCTACTGTTCTAATGCTTTTGTTCAAATGCTTTTGAAAATCAGTGATTTGGGAGATGCATTGTGGTTAAGGAGGGGTGACAGAGTTGAGGGGTTGCCTGGCAAGGGATCTTAAATATTTTTGCCAATTTTTATGTTCTGTATGCAATAAGAAATGTAATGCTTTCAAAAATGATAGCTAACCTTTACTAGAAAAAGTTTACATTGTTGATACTCTGCTGGTGGCCACCGTGGACACAAACAGCTACAATACTGGCAGCGCCTCTAAGCTCAATTCATTCTAGTTAGGAGATAAAAGACTTTTGATAGCAAGTCATTACATCACAGGCAAACGTATTTATGATATACAACACTGGACCATGTTATTTTTAGTGTTAAGACATTCAGCAGTTTAGGGTTGTCCAAGAAATTTCTAAAATGCCAATTTTAAAGGACTTAATTCAAGCAAAACTTATACCTACTTACAGTTGCTTCTTTCAAAGTGAACTTAGGTTATTCACTGATCAAAATGTGTATAGCTATCCTTTAAGGACATCCACAATTACTGTTGTCATACCTCCAGTAGGCAGTTCAAATTGCTTAAAACTTTGGTAATGACTACGTGGCTATGTTTGAATGAAGGTCATCTGCCCCTCCATTCACTGCTCATATTGAGCCTTTTGTACACATATCTCAGGGTCCTTTACAAAGAACACTAATCAAGATACAAAATAACATTGTAGCAAATAATCTTGTCACAAATTCCATTACACAGTAAAAGCTAAATAAAAAATAACAGCTTTTCTGCCTATATTTAGAAATTTATATCACTTAGTGTCAGGCAATTCAGAGAAGAGAATTCCACAAGAGAGAGGAAGGTGACAGGAAAAGATCCATTAACTAACACGCACACACACACACATACACACACACAGAGTCACACACACTGTCACCAATAAAAATGTTAAAAATGAGCCTAGGAAATTAGTAATTAGGGATAGGATTTTTCTACATTGTTTTAACATATTTTACCAAAAAATTAGATAAACTGATAAATTGTCTATTCTGAAATTAGTAATGAAGCAACTGACAAAGAATTCATCTCCAAAACATACAAGCAACTCATGCAGCTCAATATCAAAAAAACAAAACAACCCAATCCAAAAATGGGCAGAAGACTTAAATAGACATTTCTCCAAAGAAGATACACAGATTGCCAACAAACACATGAAAGAATGCTCAACAACATTAGTCATTAGAGAAATGCAAATCAAAACTACAATGAGATACCATCTCACATCGGTCAGAATGGCCATCATCAAAATATCTAGAAACAATAAATGCTGGAGAGGGTGTGGAGAAAAGGGAACCCTCTTGCACTGTTGGTGGGAATGTAAATTGATACAGCCACTATGGAGAAGAGTATGGAGGTTCCTTAAAAAACTAAAAACAGAACTACCATACAACCCAGCAATCCCACTACTGGGCATATACCCTGAGAAAAGCATAATTCAAAAAGAGTCATGTACCAAAATGTTCATTGCAGCTCTATTTACAGTAGCCAGGACATGGAAGCAACCTAAGTGTCCATCAACAGATGAATGGATAAAGAAGATGTGGCACATATATACAATGGAATATTACTCAGCCATAAAAAGGAATGAAACTGAGTTATTTGTAGTGAGGTGGATGGACCTAGAGACTGTCATACAGAGTGAAATGAAAGAGAAAAACAAATACTGTATGCTAACACATATATATGGAATCTAAAAAAAAAGAAAAGAAAAAAGAAAATGGTCAGAAGAACCTAGGGGCAAGATGGGAATAAAGATGCAGACCTACTAGAGAATGGACTTGAGGATATGGGGAGGGGGAAGGGTAAGCTGTGACAAAGTGAGAGAGTGGCATGGACATATATACACTACCAAACATAAAATAGATAGCTAGTGGGAAGCAGCCGCATAGCACAGGGAGATCAGCTTGGTGCTTTGTGACCACCTAGAGGGGTGGGATAGGGAGGGTGGGAGGGAGGGAGATGCAAGAGGGAAGAGATATGGGGACATATGTCTATGTATAACTGATTCACTTTGTTATAAAGCAGAAACTGACACACCATTGTAAAGCAATTATGCTCTAATAAAGATGTTAAAAAAGAAAAAGGTAGATTTTTGTGTTTAGGCACTCCCACTCTTTTTTTCATGCAACACTTAAACTTTGTCTAATACAGTAGTATAGCATAATAGTAATTAAGAGACAAGGTTTGGAGCAAGATTTCCAGAGTTTGAATTTTAACTCTACTACTTACTGGCAATATAATCCACCAATCTTGGCCTCAATTTTCTCATCTCTAAAGTGGCACCCACTTCAAAGAATTGATGTGAAGATTCAATGAGCTAATATATGTAATATGCTTAGACAATTTCTAGTACAGAATAAGTACTCAATAACTATTAATTATTTATATCATATTCCAGGCCCTGTGCTAGCACTAGGAATGCAATGGTAAATAAAAAACAGGCACAGTCCTCAGCCTTCCTAGACCTTAAGTCTAGTCCTAGAACTTTATGCATTATTTCCTTCTATTAAAATATATTAGGGGCTTCCCTGGTGGTGCAGTGGTTGAGAATCTGCCTGCTAATGCAGGGGACACGGGTTCGAGCCCTGGTCTGGGAGGATCCCACATGCCGTGGAGCAACTAGGCCCATGAGCCATGGCCCCTGAGCCTGCACGTCCGGAGCCTGTGCTCCGCAACAAGAGAGGCCGCGATAGTCAGAGGCCCGTGCACCGCGATGAAGAGTGGCCCCCGCTTGCCACAACTAGAGAAAGCCCTCACTCAGAAACGAAGACCCAACATAGCAAAAATAAATAAATAAATAAATGAATATATATTATAAGGTTGTTACCAGAGAATGAATAGACTTTAACAATGGGGAAAAAATTAAAAAAAACAACAAACTAAAATTTAAAAAAATAGTATTTTGGATATTAAATTGAAGGCAATATTTAGCTTTATTTAAAACTTCATATTTTTCTGCTGCTTTTATGGATAAAATTGTATGACAGGGCTTCCCTGGTGGCGCAGTGGTTGAGAGTCCACCTGCCGATGCAGGGGACACAGGTTCGTGCCCCGGTCCGGGAAGATCCCACATGCCGCAGAGCGGCTGGGCCCGTGAGCCATGGCTGCTGAGCCTGTGCTTCCACAGCCTGTGCTCCGCAACGCGAGAGGCCACAACAGTGAGAGGCCTGCGTACGGGAAAAAAAAAAAAAAAAAGGTATGACAATAACACTATCAATTTTTCCAGAACCAAATTATGGCTTCAGTTTATTTTGTGATTTCTTGATTAGTTTAATGCATTAGTATTTTTTAAAATATCATTGCTAATGTTTTATATCAGAAAGTAACCTATTTTAAGTATGCAATTTAAAAATATTTATGTGATCTTAGTCTATTCGGAGCAGTTCCTCCCCTCACCAATGAATCTCTATAAGATGGAAATCAGTGCAAAACGCAAAATAGATTTTGTACAACAGAAATTTTCTTTTCAAGAAGTTTTATTACTATGTATTTTAGAAACATTTTTATGGACACTTTTTTCTTTTTCCTTAGTTCTGAAAGTAATAGAAAGGCAGCAGGATGTGTTTAAGGTCTATGTTTAATGTTATCTAAACAGTGTATGGTTGTGGACTTAAGTTATAGAAACGTCTTGCTAAACTGGAGCCAAGACCTAATATGAATATATGAAGAATTTGAAAGCTATGGTGTCCATAGGTCTCATTTTGAATAGATGAAAGTCTTGATGTATGAATAATCTTGAAGACTGGAAGAAAGGTGGAAAACGAAGAGCTTTCCCATATAATTTCATTAACTATTTTTTTATTCCACTTCCTATCATTGATTTCATTCCATTTCTGTAACTATCATAGAGGTCGTATTACTACATCCTGAACAGGATGTTGTGCAATATTCAATATACTGTAATTCATCTGTATTTGGAGGGAGAGCATATTGGAATGCTGAAAAGTGCCTATTAAATTATAATTGTTTATAGACAAGAGCCTCATGTTATTTGGGTTTAATTTTGGCACAGTACTTAGCACCAATCAGGTTAAGAAAAGACAGGTTATTGATGAAGATGGTGACACACTAATCAGGTGTTCACTCATCCTCAGAAGCGCTAATGCTGGACTCTAGGTAATTATTTCTTTAGGGTAGTTGGGACTTTGACCCACTTTCAAGCTTAGTAATAAGAATTAGGGTATAACTCAGTGTTGTATTTAACTTTTAAGCACCAAGTGCATCAGCATAAAATGGATTAGAATTGCTTTGTTAAGAGGAAGGGGAAAGGCAAGAGAACAAATCTACATTACATGCTAGTCTCTAGGCCTAGTTATTTTTCTCAGGCCCCCACAGTTAATCATTTACTTAAAAATGTGAAGAAAAAAGAAAGATGTGGGGATATTTTATTAATTCACATAGGAGGAGAGTTCTAGCAGAAGACTGAAAAACTGTAGAGGACATTCCAGCCTGAGGTGAGAAGTTGAACCAGGGGCTTCTAATGTGAGATTATCAGATCTGCTATCGTTAAGACTTTATGCTAAAACACACCCTCTGTTAAAACAAGGTACATGTTTGCACACAGTACATGCTCAAGAGATTTTTATTCTTCTCTAAGAACTGCTTTTCAACTAGGAAATATGGTATCTCAGGCCATGACCTTCTTTCTAGATGAAGTAGCCAACACTTGACAAGCCATGACTTGGATACAGTTGGTAGCCGAAATGGCTCCTTGACATTTATTTAACAAACCTTATATATATTAAGCACCAATCTTTGCTAGGTTCCAGAGATAAAGAGGTAAGATAACTTTAAGGACCTCATAGTCCAGTGCTGGAGACAAGATCACAATTAATTATTAGATAATGTGGTAAGAAATGTGACAGAAAAAGGCGGCAATAGTTTTACAGCCCATGATAGTTTTTCAGTTGACAATGGAAATACGATATACACAGCATGGAAACATCATACTAGTTTGATGTTCCTAGTTCCTGGTTTCCTAGTTTCTATCATCAAATTCTACCAGCAGCTTTTGCACCCAATCACATCCTCCTCACTGAAAAGGTAATCACATTTTTTATAATTCATGATTGATGAATCCATTTTGATATGCTATATTGAAAAATCAGGATATATTCCAGACTCTTGAGGCTGATGCTATCTTTCTCCCACATATAGCTTGGTTTCTCAGAGAGAAAAATGTGGTTTAAGCTCTAATGTTTATAATGTCTCCTATAATGAAATAAACACTACAATACACACACACACACACACACACACACACTGAGATCTACATTTGCAAAGGTAACTCCGTCTCTAAACACTCCAGACAGCAGAGACATTTTGGGTCTTACTAAGATTCTAGAGGTACTTACAGAATAAATGACCTGAGCTAGATAAGCTTTCATTGCTTCTTCAATAGCTTTTTATAACAATACTTTCAACAATGTCAAATTAGATTAAGAACACTTTTAAATCAAATGACTCAGATTTGGAATAAGTAGCTTTCCTTTTGCAAATAATCAGATACATAAAACATGTTAACAACAAAATATCATATCTCCCCAAGATTATTTATGTAAAAAATAAATAAATCTGTAAGGTTATTAATTAATGAATGAATATTACCCCCTGGTTGCTGACTCTTCCCTAGAGATATCCAGAGATAATTTGGGAGCTGAACAAATTTTTTGTTGATGCTGATGAATGATCACCTTATACTGTTTATTGGATATCAACAGTTCTAAATATCCAGAAGCTTTAAGACAAGCACGGTGACATGTTACCCCAAATCAGAACTTATTAGAAATGAAATTTATATGGTTATAACGAAGCAGTAAGAAAAAAAGGAAGGTATCCTATAAAAGCATAAAACTTGAAAGGCTAAATAAACTTGTGCTTATTAGAGCTAATCCAGCCCCTAGTTGTAGCCAACCAAGTCAGGCCTCACTCCTAGGGGCTCATCAAGTCAAATTTCTGTTATGTGCTAAACCTGAGAAGATTAGATTGCCTCCACCTGCTAAATCAGAAAAACTGGGACACTGGATTTGGCATGAGCGGTTGGGTTAGAAATCTACTGAGGAGTCAGAAGCTGAACTATCAAATGATTAAAATTGCTTCTAACAGGCATTATTTTCCACTGTTTCATCAATAAGGAAGCAGGCGCCTCTGTACTATTTCACAGGATGGGAATGCTTTCTGGAGTTAGATTGTTCAAGAGCTGCTTTTTAAAATAGCAATACTCTTATCATAGTAAAACTTGCCTGCTGAGTCAAAAGGAAAGTTGGCCTCATCTATCTCATCTACCTTTAGGAAGAATTTAAATTGTAAAGTTGCCCGGCATGATTCCAGCTGTTGGCTACTACAGATACTTTTCAATATCCACTCTTTTATTGCTCTGAAGGTATATGGATAAGCAGGTATACACTGTAAATGGAAAACAGAAAGAAGGTCATCTTTAAAAGTCCAACTGAATGAAAGCAAACAGTAAGAAACCTGTACTTTTCTTTTGTCCATCCAAAGAATCTGGCTCTACCAGACTCCACTCCAGGAGGAAAAAAAAAAAAAAATCACAAATAGTGCCAAGGCGTATCTCATTCCTTATGATGATAAAGGGAGGAAAAGTTCCTTTTAAAAGAGAAATAATATTTCCAATAAGGACATTAAATCTAATGCTATTTTGATGTCAAGTGCACCTTCCCCTAATCCTCACTGATTTTTATTCAGCTTAATTTGAAGCCACCATAGAACTCTGCTTTAGGAAGCCTCCGCACTCTCAATAAATTTAATCAGCAGGGATGATAAAATAGGTTCTGTAACGGTACATGACTAACCCAGAGACATAAACATCGATAAATTCCAATGCAACATTTGGGCATAAAGTGCATAAAATGTGCCTTAAGAGGTATATTCTTGCAGAATGTTGGCGTATGTCAAAGATCAGGATGTCAGACAGATGAGTGTACGTCTGCACATGTGTGTGTGTGCATGTGTGTTAGTCTGGGGTTCGCCCAAAGTTGCCTGAGTGAAGCTGAAAATTCAAGAGGAATTCTAGAGTAGTCACTTAATACAAATGAGAAGACTAGCGTAATTAAGAGAAGCCTAGGGCTTCCCTGGTGGCGCAGTGGTTGAGAGTCCGCCTGCCGATGCAGGGGACACGGGTTCGTGCCCCGGTCTGGGAAGATCCCACATGCCGCGGAGCGGCTGGGCCCGTGAGCCATGGCCGCTGAGCCTGTGCGTCCGGAGCTTGTGCTCCGCAATGGGAGAGGCCACAACAGTGAGAGGCCCGCGTACGGTAAAAAATAAAAAAAAAAAAAGGGAAGCCTATATGTAACCAGCAACAAGTTCTTTCGCTTTGCCAGATTCTGGTAGTAAGAGGGAGGTAGAATCCCTTATTACATATTTTTAGTATGTCCTGCCAAATAATGTAAAAAATAGAATTATTCATACTTCTATGAAAAGACCTCAGAAATATGTAATAGAAGGTACAGTGCACAATGTATTCAATTTGAGATTTTGAAACTTTTAGATATATATGTTAATTTTGTGTTTGGTAGCTGAAGAATGAATGAAGTGAAAACTGTAGTTAGAGCTTACTTTCCCAGGTTTAATATAAACTTACAAGCTGGGAATAACAACAGTATCTGCCTATTCCAGGGAGTCCCTGAGAGAAAACAAACTGTAGGAGCTACTAAAGGGAAAGAGGAGAAAAGGACTAGAGAACAGTCATCGTCAGACCTTTTTGTTGCTGTTTTAATAAAAAATCCTGATATTTTCTTTCTTGGGAGGAATAATTTGTACTTGGGGGAAGTGATATTACTGGATAGTCTTAGGGAGCCCATGCTTGTGGTAGCTAAGTGGTTCCTTAAAAAGTAGAGGACCCCCCTAGGCATCTCACAGCAGCATTTGTGGGATGTTGGCCTGTGTAGAAGGGGACTGAGGGTTAGGACCCCGGCTGTGGCAGTCCAGGATCTGCAGTGGGCACACTGAAGAGTGAGCACATACAAGCAGCCCTTCCTGGGAAGCATCGCCTCCTTCTCTCACCTATTCTTGTATGCCATCAGTGAGAAGAGAGTGAAGCAACTCTTACTAGGTGCGTCAATTCTTTCATGCCTAAATTACATTATGCTGTGAGTGTTCTTGAACTTCAACCAACCACTCCCTGTACCCAACGCATGGTTTCATAGCCAGAAAAGAATAAAAGCAACCACATCACCTGTATGCACAAATGAATGTTTCCCTCTACCCAACCCTCGAAGGGGACCATAAATGTATTCTTTGCCTGATAAATACCCAGAAATTCTACAGTAATTATGTAAAAAAAAAAAATCTAAAGAAGGAATGATAAGTTCAACAGATTTGTTTAAAAACCCAAATTACTTTTTGGAAACGAAATGAGAAACAAGATGAAAATCAAAATGGAACAAAGCAAGAAAAAATATTTTGGGGAAATGCCCCCAGAAGAAATTTGGAATGTACACTGCTCTATTATCACAGCTATTACTTGTTCAATAATTTGAGATGAAATAGTGTACTAACCCCAATTGCCAACCTACATTCCTAGGAAATTCTGTTCTCAGTAATACCCAAAGCATTCTTTAAATGCATTACCAAATGCATTTCCATGTGCAAAATCGAACTACATATTCTTCTGAATTGGAAGATGTGATCCAGAAACTCCTGGGCAGATACAGCCCTCAAGGAGTGCAGGAATGTACCTAGACTATCCCCAGATACTTAATGAAATTCTAAATCTAATCTAATGAAAATCCATTTCTTGAGTTAATCCCAGAGCATCATCTCAATTGGCCTGAAATATTTTGGTCACTTTATGAAGGGGGAGAAATCAACTGGCTTCTGAGAAAGTGAAAAGAATAGGCTCTTTTATAAGCCTTACAATGGTAATTAGATTGTTATTATTTGTTGGGGGACAAAACTCAGATGAATCTTTTTTTTTTCCTTTTCCTAAATTAGCAGAGATTGTCACTGAAACACCTGGTATGTCTAACGACTGTGCACAGTAATAAAACCCAATTTTAGTCATGTTATCTAAATGCCAATGTAAAAAATAAGCTTCAGAACTCATAAATGCAACTGCTGATGTACTAATGAGCAAGAAAATTACCAGTAAAGGAGGCTGAATATTGTAATACATTTTAAAAAAAGGATTAAGGGGAAAATAACTTGTCATGGTTTTGATCTTATTGTATAAAAAGAGTCAACTCCCTCTTTCGAGATTTGTCAGTTTTCTCAAGGCCTCTGGGTAGCCTAAATGGTTGTGTAGTGCTATACTATTCCAAACTTTCATAATAGTATTCAATGCAGCATAATGTAATTTAGGCGTGAAAGAATTACACCTAGTAAGAGTTGCTTCAGGCTTCCCTGGTGGCACAGTGGTTGAGAGTCTGCCTTCTAATGCAGGGGACACAGGTTCGAGCTCTGGTCTGGGAGGATCCCACATGCCACGGAGCAACTAGGCCCGGGAGCCACAACTGCTGAGCCTGCGCGTCTGGAGCCTGTGCTCGGCAACAAGAGAGGCCACGATAGTGAGAGGCCCACGCGCCGCGATGAAGAGTGGCCCCCGCTCGCCACAACTAGAGAAAGCCCTCGCACAGAAACGAAGACCCAACACAGCCAAAATAAATAAATAAATAAATAAATAAATAAGAAGACCCCAAGATCAAAAAAAAAAAAAAAAAAAAGAGTTGCTTCACTCTCTTCTCACTGATGGTATCTGATCCAATAGGTGGAGAAATATGCTGAATTGTCACAGTGTGCATTTCAATGAGAAAAATTGCTACAGCATAGAAATATTTATGGAAGTGCTGACAACATATCAATTAATAATGCCTGCAAGATACAAAGAGAGAATATTCTATTCTTTACAAGTTAAGAGAGAGCCAAGTCAAAGACTTCATTTCATACGGCCTCTTATATTACAGCACAGCAAGTAATTTCACCTTCAGTGGACTAATCAGACCTGACTCAGGTTTTGCTAATAGCTGAAGTAAGAAAGAGCAACAAGCAAAACCGTGTACGGTGTGTTACCATCTATGTAAACCGGAAAAGCGGGGGAGGATATATACGTAAACATTTGCATATACAAAGAATCTTTGATTTGGGACAATACTGGGAAGATGGGTACCCCTGAGGTGGGATACCCCAGCGCAGGGAAGAATTAGACTTATTTTTACTATATACTCCTTTGTATTGATACTGTTTGAATTTCTTCTTCTTTTTAAACCATGAGTATATATTAACTGCATAAGAAAAAAAATTTTTAAGAATGGCTGGAGAACAGATGAAGACTAAGTATGTTATGACAGAGTAAGTTAGCAAGCTGTTGAAGAACTATTCTGAATTTTAAATGTCAGAAAAAAAAAAGAGTTTATTCTTTGGCCTATAGACAAAGTGACTTAGGAGTTGAAACAAAGACACTTTAATGACTAAACATGATTTGATAAACCCCAGTACTGCCATTTATTAGTTGTCTGTCTGTGGGCAATTAGCATCTATGTCCTCATCCATAAATGGGTGTAATTATACACATGTGCATGTGGGTCTGTGTATAGTAGGGGACAGGCTGGGTGTAATCAGGACTGGGGGAGAGGAGCGGGTCTTATAACTAAAGGAATGGATCCCTTGTACTCTGTATTAGGGGGACTTAAACTCTGGTAAGATTTTGAGTAAATTTTCCTCCCCATTTAAGAAAGGAATGAGAAGTGAAGATTTCTCTGTTGCAATATTTCCTTCCTTTACAGTCTTTCCTTTCAGCCGGTTTCCAAAGCTGCTTCATCTATGATACTCTTCTTCAGTTAGAGAGATGCTGGATAATTTTCTACATTTCTATGGGCCTACATTTCTGGAAAGTTATCAGAAATGTGTATCATTTATTAAACTCCAATATGTACATTTTATGGTTCACTTAAATTTTCACTGACACAAAACCCCAGCCAGCCAGCCATTAGCACTTTCCCCCCTATTTATTCATCATAGCTGTCCTTCTAAAACAGTCTAAATTTCTACCCATTTTTATCTATATGAGTAGCCAGTAGTAAAACATCATTCCTTTTCCTGTTTCCTATGCTTAAACAGCTCTAAATCTATCTGTAGACCAAACAGATTCAACTCGAGTTCACTAAATAGTGCTACCCCAGCAAAATTCTACTTAACACATCTTTAATCTTTAGGGAAGTTTAACTGTTACCCCAGGTTTAAAAATTAAGCTATGTGAGTCAACACTAAAACCACAAAGATGAAACAGGCAACAGATTTCTTTTTGAATGAGTTTGCTATTTCATGGTTAGTTCTGCAAACCAATCATGTGATCTTTAACATTGCGTCACACCAGTATGCCGGACAGTGGATGTTTACAGGAAGGTACCCTGGAAGTAAAATTGAAAATAACTCCTCAGTCTAAACTGACTGCCTCCTGTGTAGGAGCTGTTTCCCCAATGGGCCAGCAAAATGAACTGTAGTTTTGTATAGTAATTCAGAAGATAATTGATTATTTGCCAGTGGTCTGTTTTTGAGTTGCCACGTATTATTATTTTTTTATCCACTCCTGGGACACACTTTCAATTTCACAGTCTTTTGCACATTGTGGACAGTGGCGTTTAATTTCTTTAAGGAAAGCACACACTCTTTTTCTATTACAGTTAGACTAGTTGCTTTCCAAAGAGCAGGCAGGGAACTTTCTATCCAGGGAGAAAATGTCTAGTTCATGTTTGCGTGCTCACTCCATCCGTGGTGTCATGGTTTACAAGCTGGGAAGGGAATTAAGAAAAAGCCTTTCTTCATGTAAGAAAAGACATCTTTGTGACACATTCTTAGATGTTCTGTCTTCGGGATCGTAAACATTCCTCAAGATATCGTTCTTTAATTGTTTATGGATTCCTTCTCTTTATTTTACTGTGAAAATAAGAGTTTCTAGCAGAGTTAAAGAAAATCTTGTCAGGAAACAGTTGTTTTCCACCTACAGACTAACATTCCTGCAGGCAATGCAGCAAATTAACCAATATAAATGTTTCCTTCAAAACACAGAAATCTTTTATCTATTTAGGAAAAGATCACACAATATAACATGCTGAACTATTTCTATTAAGCCCAAAGATGACAAAAAATTGAAAAGAATAAATCCATTATAAAGAATTCATATCTGCTGCTTTGTGAGCAATCCATAATACACCATATTGTGCAAACTATAGGAGATGATGACCTAACAATACAGAATGTAGAGAGGGCTTTTGACAACAGAAAAGCATGAGAGAGTATCATTTAATGGAGAGTGAAAAAAAAATGATCCTGGATTCTTTTTCCCCCTTTATTTGTTGTATCACTTTGTAAAACCTCTGTATGCCTTGCTCTCTTCATCAGAAAAATGAGACCTATGGTTTTATTTTTACAAAGTGCTTTAGGATTTAGGAGAACCCAGAATGCATTATATGATGAGAGCCACCATGGTGCATGCCACGTGACTGCAGGAGAAAAGGATCTAGGGACCAAAAGGAAAACATGAATCAGCAATGAACACTCATATTATTTGTTTAAAACCCCAGGATGTGCAAATATATGTCAGAACTGAAGTTGACCCTCTTCCTTTACAATCACACATTACTACATCTGGGTCTGGTTTTGAAACTTGAGTGTAGTAGAAAGAATGTGAACACAGGAAGGAGTAAAGGGCAGAGTCTCTCTCAAGCAAATCCCAAGTCACCAAGCGCTACATTAACTTGCGCTGAATCCTCCAAAGGACCAGAGATAGAGGGCACTGGTTTTCTCTCTTCCCCCTTCCTCAGCATAACCCTATGCCCAACAGAGTTATGCATTGAAGAGACCAGTCAGCAAAGGAGGAGCTGTCTCCTCCAACTGCCCAAAGTTATATGGGTTTTCAGGACCACAGGAGAGTCAGAATTGGGGATAATGTGAATCGTTATGTTGAGAGGTAGGTCAAGATGGTGTACTAGAAATTAGGAGTTCTAGGTTCCAATGCTTATTCCAACACAAATAAAAAAGGACAGAGAAATGCCACAATCACACAGTTAGCTACTGGCAAAATTAGGACTAGACTTTGGGGTTTGAAAAAAAATTCTGATCATTTTTTACACAGCAGAGGGTTTTCTGTAAATTCTCCAACTTGGGAAGTCTAAATCTAAATTCCTTAAAAAAAAAAGAGTACCAAGCACAGTGACACACACACTCTCTCTGTCTCTCTTTCTCTATAATATATAAATCACTCAATATATACTGTATTTATAAAAAATATAGTATTCTCATATGAACCTGTTTTCCTTTCTGTACCCTCTTTTTGGTTAGTGTCACCCCAGAGGCCTAGTATCCAGAGATAGAAACCCTGGCTTCATCCCTTCTCCTTCATTCCCACTCTGAACCACTCTGCCTTCACCTCTGACTTCTTTCTCCATTTCTGTATTCTTTGCTTCATCCCTAACATGTTTGCATCATTCAGGCCTTTATCTCTTATCTGCCCTCCTAACTAGTCTCCTTGCCTCTAAATCCCTCCCCCATACCATTGCTTAAAAAATATAGATCTTTCTAAAATTAAAATGTAAACGTATTTATTACCTGCTTAAAAATGGTCGAAATTCATTAGTTTACCCACAGGATGAAGTCTAAGCTTCTTAGTAGGAAAAACCAGGCCCTTTCTGCCTACGGCTGCCTTTCCAGCTCGACTCCCTTCATTCTCCGATTACATTCCATGTTTTAGCAAGAACAGACGCTGGCACATATTTCCCAGTTACTGCATACCACTGTGCCTTGGCATATGCTAGCATCTCAGTGGAAATCCCTATTCTTTTCCTATTGTTTACTTAAAAGTCCCATTCATGTTTTAAAACTCACATAAATCCTCCTTCCACTGGGATCCCTCCAACTCCATATCCTCCTTTAGGGTTAACCACATCTTGTTCTAAGCTGCTTCTGTACTTTGGGCAGGCTTCCGCTGTTGCATTCTTCACACTGTACTGTAATTGTTTATTTGTATGGCTCTCTGCCCCATTAAATTGTGAAACCTTGAAGGCAAGAACTGCATTTTAATCAACTCTATATCCTTAGCACAGTGCCTGGAACATGCACAGTGCCTGGAACATGAACGGTGCTCAGTATGTGTTTATGACTATGAATGAATGAACAAACAAGCAAACATTCATTTACTCAACGACTATTTTACTAACTGTCTCACAGAGTTCAGAGAAAGAAACAACAAGAACAACAAAACCTCCACAAATAACAAAGAAAATAGAAAAATAAGCAAGTTAAATTAACAAAAAAGAAAAACATCTGATAGAGGTAAGAGGTATTCAGAGAATTAAACTGATACGATGCAATGGAAAATGACCAAGTATCTACATTGGTTCTCATGGTCGGGAAAGGCTTCTTCTAACCCCAAATGACAAGAACTGCCTCATATGCTTTGCCAAGAGAACAGCTATTGTCCTGATGATTAGCAGCAGCTCAAACTGAGGGAAAGAGTGTAATCAAGGATAGCTCAGAGGGTTTTAGTTTTAGCAACCAAGTAAACAGTGCTATATACTCTGATACGAAGCCTGGGAGAGCTGCACATTTGGGGAGACAAAAGTTATCCATTTGTCTTCTTCAGTTAGTAGATGCCTACAGGACATCTAAGTGGAGATGTCCAGTAGGCGGTTAGATTCAGAAATCTGGTGCTTTCAAGGGCATCGTGACCAGAGAAAAATACTTGGGAGCCATTAGCTCCCCTGAAGATAGTATTTAAAGACAGCATGAGGCTGGATGAAATCATGTACAGAGAGTGTGTAGGTTAAAAAGGGCCAAGCCCTGGGAGACACTCTAACATGTAGAGTTCAAAAAGAAGAAGAACCAGTAAAAGATAATGAGAAGGCTATACTACTAAGCTAAGAAGAAAACCAGGAGATCATGGTCAACCGTAAGAAGAAAGTATACGAAAAAGGAGGCAGTGGTCAACTTTGTTGAACTTTGCTGAAAGGTCAAGTAAGGTAAATGTTTAATTAGCAATACCCAAGGACACTGGTTAGCTAGATGAACACTCTAAGAGTAGAGATAGGAATGAAACCTTATTCGAGTAGAATCCCAGCTCTTCATAAGAAACCATAAAACAATATGACACAGTGATTAGAAAAAACATTTTTTTTTCTATTTCTAGTTAAAGCAAGGCTTAAAATGGAGTAAAACTTAGATGAGATTTAGGATTGACTTCAGGAAGAATTCCCTAGCAGCATAGTTAACAAACCTCCTATCACATACTTAAAGGAAAGGAAAGGCATCTGTTGTACTAATCAATTTAACCAGTCCTTTTAGTTATCTACATTTCTAAACTGAAAAAACAGCTGGTCAAAAAACCCTTGAAATATGATTGTCATTTTTCTCACATTTTGGGATATATTCTCTTATAAATCCATACACCTAATAAGAACTAAACATTCACTTCTGATTTTAGAAACTAAGAGATAAGGGCAATTATTGTGTGAATGAATCTCTAATTGTTATAGTATATTTATGCGTTGAAAAAGAAAATACATTTTAAAATTTGTAGATTGAAGATACAATGAAGTGGCACATTCTACAATCAAACTGTTGGTCATAGCAAGGCTGAATAAGACTACTTCCTTGTATGGATTCTACATTTCAAGTTATTCTTGAGGCTTTCTTCCAAAGAGATGACAAAGATTTCACAAGTTATAATCTGCTGAGCAGACTCTCAAAGAAACAAAACTAATGTACATCAAGGTGTTAGCCTCTACCTCCCTAGTGACAAAAATGTTCCCTTCTAATTGCTGAGGACTTCTATGATTAAAAATGGTTATCCTTACAACACAGACATGTATGACTTAATAAAAGAAAACTTAAAGGGCTTCCCTGGTGGCGCAGTGGTTGAGAGTCCGCCTGCCGATGCAGGGGACGCGGGTTCGTGCCCTGGTCTGGGAAGATCCCACATGCCGCGGAGCGGCTGGGCCCGTGAGCCATGGCCGCTGAGCCTGCGCGTCTGGAGCCTGTGCTCCTCAATGGGGGAGGCCACAACAGTGAGAGGCCCGGGTACCGATAAAAAAAAAAAAAAGAAAACTTGAGTTCCCACTCATAACCTTCTAGTGTTTGTTGAAGGAAGTATTGATACCTACTCTTATAGGGAGCAAAGGATGTTCAAACAGTTTGTACATTAATGGAATATCTAAGTAATTATGACCACAAGACTTATGTTCTTTTATTAGATAGGAGAAAAGGTGCAAAAAGGTAATTCTGATGGACAGAAAAGCCTGGCTTTAGCAAAACTAGAGCGATCTGCTTGGGTGCACTACAATAATTTTATAATGATCTTAAAATAAATGTGATCCCTTTTAAATTTTAGCTGCCACAAAGCATTATGTCAAATATTAAAATGATGCAGTGTTAATACTATAGCACATAACGTCGGCTGGCAACTTTAGGTTAGAATAAGAGTAAGGTGGCTTTTGAAAATAGGTCTTGATTGTTTAGAAGCAAACACACAAAAAAAACCCATAAAAACAAGTTCCTTAATTGTACAAAATAACTACCTAATTCAAGTTCGTGGTGGATATACAGAATAACAATGCCACCATGAATGCTTATCTTTTATGAATGAAGCATTTTCAGTAACTGATATCTTCCTCAAAATACACTAAACACCTGATATATATGCACAGTACAGTAAAACGAATTTGGAAAAGAGAAAAGCCTTTTGGCCTTTATGACAAGACTGTAATCCGTAGTACAGTTTATTTTTTGGAGAAGGGATGCTATTGGTTTATTTTAGGAACATGATTGGTTCATCAGTAATACTTAACCAACTGTAACATCAAGATCAGACTGGAATAGGAACTGCTAGATCACATGATGACTCACATTATCTACCCAGCTGGCATGACCTGGCAAACAGTATTTCACAAGATATTGTACCAGCTTGTGATTGCCTGGAGATGCAATGTGCCCCTTCTCTGTGAGTGAAGGCGTGGCATGTTAACTGCCATCATCCATTTTTCCACACCTTAGCAACTGGCAAATATTCCATGTGTAGCACAGGTGGGGGGGTTATGAATAGGAGACTGGAAGAAAAAAAAAGGCAGACAAAAGGGAATCAACCTCCATAGCATACTAACCATTTAAAATGGTTAAAGGGATCATGCATGTTGGAGGTGTCATGTAAGATACAGGGTAGTGCTATCAGATGTGTTACATGCTACAAACAATAACGAACAAAACGTGCCAAAAAGGAACTTATGACCATGAAAATACATCCCAAACAAGCATTTAGTGTCGGCAGTATGTGCAGTCTGAACTACCTCCTGACAAACTGCGCTGCTGTTTGCCTCTTGATTTAAGAACAGATTGGTAATTTACAGCCATATACACAGTTACCTCTCACCTGTCTACGTATCAGGGTCAATGTATCCGCAACTGAAAGGTAACTGATGAAGTTTTAAAAACTGAGCACCCATGAACATTTTCAGGACAACAACCAAAATCAAAATTTCATGTATCTAATTTTTCCTGTAGTTTTTTTTAATAACTGGAGAGGATTTTTACTGTATTTTAAGCACCAATCAATGTGGTAAGTACTATAATAACATCAAAGAATTACTCACAGCTTCTGATGCACATTAAAAAGCATAGGCTGATGTCAAGTCACACAATAGGTGAGTGTTAATATGACGATGTCAAACATGCATATAATAGTTCCAAAGTTTTCATCATTACTTCTCTCAGATAAATTTAGTATAATTTCTTTATAACTGTGTGAGTCATTGGTCAACTCATTACAATAATATAATCAATATATTACTGAGACAGAAATATCCTGGCAATATGGCAGGACTCTAGAAATGCCAGTATCTAAATTAATGTCAAAGTATTACACATCTGTCATAAATAGCTAACAAAGAGATTCCAAATCATCCGTGTTTAATTGTTAATTAAATTGATAATTGTTTTACTTTGAAGTTCCTTAACAATCTATTGGGTTTGTTCCCAGGTAAGAGCTATCTCCCTTTCTCCTTTTTTTCCCTTCACTCTTCAGTCATAATGTAGAATTAAGAAAATATTTAACAGTGAAATAACTGAAGTTATTTCAATGGTTCTAACGTAACATTTAAAAAAAAATTCTACATGATTAGTTTTGTTAAAGAGGAGAATTCTTAATCTGCTTACCAAGATTTATTATGGAAATTTTTCGTATCTATGAAAAAGAGAAAGCTAAGATACTAAAGGAGGAGCTTGGGACACACATTTATAGGATGAAGTGCCCCCTACTAGGTCTGTAAGAAAGGCTTGAATGCCTTAGTTACATTTTGAAGTGTATATCCTATGTCTCCTCTAATTAGACGGTAAGCTCCTAGAGGGATTTAGTAAGTGTCTTACACACAGTAGGTGCTTCACAAATATTTGGATTGATTTACTGAAGAAGCATCCATATATGACCTCATGGGAATCCAAGCAGAAATCCTCTATGTGAAAAACAAAGTGCTGTAGTCATTGTTTGGCTTCCATGCTTCTGCCAGCATAACGAAACAACAAAAACAGTAACAACGACAAAGAGCAATGATGATGTGTACAGTTAAGTTTAAACTCTTCCATTACTCAGAGTCAAATAATTATACAGCTTGTCTCTTGGGTACAGACCCCTCAGTTCAGTATCTTATTTGCATCAACCACATATTTTGAGGAAACTGTAACTTGTTTTATAAGCTGTTTTACCCTCTCTCACTTGGCACATTTCCTTGGATATGAGATTTATTCTACCTTAATTTCTATAAACTGTGATTCCTGTATCTTTCCAAATAGGAAAAATATCTAATGAAGTACAATAGGGGACCACAAAGTTACACTTTACAGTATTGATATATTTTTAATGCCAACACATAACTGCTTAGAAAATATAAATATGTGTGGGAGGGCAGGAACTAAGCTCATAATGAGGAAAGATTATTCAAAATAAAATGAAGTCCCTTATTTAGAAGAGATGTAGGTAGGCAGTGTTCGAATTAACTTGCCCTAAATGTGGAGCCATGGAACTGGATCTGGAAAGTATAAATAAACATCTACCTTGGGATATGGGATTCACTTAAGGATTTCTTCAAATAGAAACGTACTTGTTGTGAGACACTGGGTCCCCAAGGGGAGAGAGCTATAGAAACAGACTTCATTTCTACCGTTTCCTGTACTAAGTTGAATCTGACAGCTGATTCTCCTCTGGACAAGGGGAATTTTTAAGCCAAGAATATAAACATAGTTCATTTTTTTGTCTTCATCTTATCCTAGATGATGCCTTTCCCAAAGATTCCAGTGCATGAGCTCAAGTTCAGTGAACTCTCCAAGATTACTATGCCTTTCCCAACGAGAGGAGATGTTCAAAAATTACACTGACAGTTACATGTACTAGTTTCATTAAAGCCTGCATTTAATTGCCTGGGATTTATAAAAGGTCTAGTAACGAAGCCACACTGTGCCATTAACTTATCCCAGCCTGCAAAGAGGAAACTGAAGCTCAGATAGGTTAAAACTACATGCTCTCTGGGGCAGGGATGGTGTTCATTGTTCTTCATTGTATCTTCATGGCCCTGCATGGTGTAGTGTAGTGACAATATAGCACGGCAAGTAAGAACTTGGAGTCTGGAGTCAGATGGACCTGGCTTGCAGCACAAGTGCCTAGTGCTAGCAATTACTTGGTGGGTAACCATCAAAAAAGTTGTTTTACCATATCTGAGTCTCAGTTTCTTCACCTGTTAAAGTAGGGATAATGATAGTATCTATCTTATAAACTGCTGGATAATTAAATGAAGTAATACATGTACTATGATCAAATAGTACCTCCTTACATAGCTAATGTTTTATATATTAATATATTATTAATAACATTCTCATTATTATTGTCCGGAACATAGGAGGTACTTGATATTGTATGCAATGAATGGATGAATGCAGCTATTAAGCACCAAACTGGAATCCTGATTTTCTCACTTCCCTCTCCATTCCTGCCTCCCTTAAATCATACTGTATGTGTAAATGGAAGTGTCCAATATGGTAACCACTAGCAACATATGTCTTCTGAGCACGTGAAATATGGCTAGAGCAAATGAGGAACTGAATGTTTATTTTATTTTACTAGTTGTATTTAAATAGCCACATGTGACCAGTGGCTACTGTATAGAACAGTGGAGATAATCCTTTTCTTTTAAAAAAGTTACCCACATTTGCTTTTACTTTTATCAAGCTATTTTGATATTAAATCAACCTTTTGTTTTAAAAAATTATTTTTCTAAATTAAATTCTGTCTATAATTCAAGTCTGTTTCCTTTTGTCTTCTTTTCAGTGACATATTTGTGAATACCTTTCATAAAATTGGAAACAATTTTCAGAATCCCCACACGCCGTTCTCTTTGTTATGCCAGGTAAGTTTAACTCACTTAGACATTTTATCTTCCCTCACCTTCTTTTACTTTTCCTGTTCTTTTCTGTACTTCTCATTTTTCTAGATATGTGAAGCCAAAATAAGGTGCAACATGTACTGAATAAGGTTTCAGAGGGAGGGAGAATCGGCTGACTTTTTTAGAATATTTTAGATTTAGAGAAAAGTTGCAAACATAGTACAGAGTTCCTGTATACCCCACACCTAGTTTCTTATATTGTTAGTATCTTACATTAGTTTCGTATGGTAGACTTGTCACAACCAGTGAACCAATATTGATACAATATAATCAGCTAAAGTACATATTTTATTCCGGTTTCTTTAGTTTTTACCCAATGTTCCTTTTCTGTCCCAGAATCACATTCAGAATACCGTATTGCTTTTAGTTTTCATGTCTTCTTAAGCTCCTCTAGGCTGTGAGAGCTTTTCACACTTTCTTGTTAACTGATGATTAATTAGAATCACTGTGGTGGGGCAAATTTATGACTGAGTGCCAATAGCTGAGCAAATAAGTCTAAAAATAATTTCAAGATCAAAGAGAGAGTACTTCACCCAAAAGCCTGGTGAGCATACCTTGACAGAGATCTTTACGAATAATCCCAGTCACCATGGACCGTGGAAGATGTCCTTGGTATACTTTCCTAAATGTAAGTAAATCATGGCTAACTACACAGGATGCTGGCTACTCCCTAGTGGGTAAAAATCAACCCAACAATAAAAAATTTTATGTCCAGTTCATTGATGACATCATCTGAGATTGAAGATACCACACTATTTTATCCCAACTCACCATCTACCCCTACATATAATACATGGCCCGTCATTTTTACCATGAAAGGAAATTGAATTTGTCTGGAATAATTTGTTCTTCAAAAACTAGTCTAGGTTACTTAGTGATCTGTGTTATTCTATACCACTGCAAGTAACAATTCAATAACTGTGTTAGTATATTCTTATACATTGAAGTTAAACACTGAGCTTTCATAAAACTTTGTATATTTACAAACACAGTATCTCACGGCATATACATGACAAAGAGAATATATTTTAATGGAAGGAGGGAGGAATGGCTTTCAAATTCTTACATACAGTGTCACCTACCCTGTGATCTCCGTATAATTTACAAAATGGGTGACTGGCTCTTGGATAAAGACTGGGAGCTATAAAAGCATCTTAGAATGTATACTGTTTGAGCTAACTTGTGGATCCCACTTTTTAAAATATACCAGCTTTAGTCTAACCTACTGCCTTCCTGATAATAGTCTAACTTTCTACCCTCTTATAATAGTTTTGTTTTATCTTTTTAAACCAACATTTCCTTGTTACTTACTGGGTGTGTGTATATGAGAAGCAAGGTGGTTTAAAGGCTCAATTTTCCTTGGTTCCTTGCTTTTACTGCACATAATTTAAGGCTATTTCCCCACCCCTCTTAAAATGCCTCTTTGCTTCAGTTTCTCAGAACTTGTCCTTATCAAAAAGATAGTATTTGTCCTGTATTATCTGTCTCAGTTTCTACATTCACTAAAAGTTCCAAAGTGTCATTTTTTAAAAACAACTTATATTTTAGAAACTTTGAATGACAGAGCTTAAGAACTGAAATCAACTTCTACATTGTCTGGTATATGCCATTCATTTGACACAAGAGAAATCTGAGGCCCAGTACTTAGGAACGTTTGTCAGCAGAAGAATCAATTCCAGGTCCTAGGTATCCTAAGTCTAAAGTGTAGAATGATTCCACTATACTACATGGCCTCTTTGTTTCACTGAAAGCAAGTTTCCCCAAAGGGAATTAGTTCCTAAAGTGCCAAGAGCACTCTTCTAAAATGGTCTGACTTTTGAGACCAAGTATGGACTCTATAGGCATAAAAATAAGGCAGTAGTGAGTGTACCTATTGAAATGTGTAGTACGCGTCCAAAATCAAGGTACAAGAGTCTCCTTCCACGTGCTGTCTGACTCCTTTTGTCCCTCTGCCCAGTCTCTCCACCCTCTTTTGAGGTTTTTGCTAATCTATATCTTGTAGTTGTGGTAATGGTACCACACAACAAGTACAAGGCCTCACTTCCTCACTGCAGCCAACTACCTCTGGACTCCCATCCTGGGGTGGTTTCAGTTCTCCTTAGCAACAGGTAACAAGTCTGGAAGAATAGTCAAGGGAACAGGCTGACACCACCACAAGCCCAGTCTCATCTCCCATCATCCCGCACACTGCAAGCATGGAACAGACTTGCTCTTCCGAGGTTACGTCATTTGCTCTCATGCTTCCATGCCTTTGCACGGGCTTCCGTGCTACACATTCTCATTTCACCTTATACCTTGTCACTTAGCAACTGCCTACGTGTTCTTCAGATTCAGATTAAACCGTCACCTCTCTGTGCTTTCTCCAACTACCCCCTCCCCAGATTAAGAGGTACCCTCTTTTGGCTCCCACAGTCCATTGCATATACCTCAATTATGGTACTTGTTATTTTATATAGTAAAACTATACCTACCGAGATGTCTCCCCCACTAGATTTTGAGCTCCCTAGCAGCAAGAAACATGCCTTATTGGTTCTGGTATCCTTAGCAGGCTGCCTAGTAGAGAACTTTTATGTGCCATAAGAATAACACAATATTTGAATACATACCTGGTGCCAGGCACTATGCTAAGGTACTCATAGGAATTATGTATTCCTCACGATCACCTGATGCAATAGTGCTGTTATTATGATCACTTTACAGATTATAAAACTGAGATCTGGAGAAGGTGAGCAATGTGCCTATGCTCAAATATCAATTAAGTTCAAGAGCTCACATGCAAGTCCATTTTCTTAAGTATTTTGTTGCTTCTCTGAGGGGGTCAATAACTAGTTACTGAATAAACTAGTGCATGAATGTCAGTGAATGAATGAAAAGAATACTATATTAAAGCAAATAATACCAAGAATTCTAAATGCTTGAGCTGCTTGTCATGGAATGTTCCTGGATACACTGCAGTGTTCTAAGGAAGAAGATGGACATTTAGTGGGAAGGTCATCAAAGTAAATTTGTAAGGGACACATCATACATTTGAATACTTTTACAGGGAAAATGATAGAATCACTTTTCTTACTGGCTTATAAAGAACTCTGTGGAGAATGCTAGAATGACTCCTGTGAAGAAAAGGGCCTGAAACCAATCCAGGAACACTCTTTTCTTCAAAAGAAAATTCCAGCTGATCCAGCCAATGTGGCTTTGAACAAGGAAGGCAACTGTGAGTTGGCTTACACTGGATTGGACATTTCCCAATTTTTTTCCCATAAAGCTACAGTTTGGCCTTGCTTTTAAGGGCTAGTCTGCTAAGCGACCAAGACTGTGAGTACTTAGAGACCTCAGGAAAAAAATTCTGGCAGACAACAAATTATTTAATCTACTTTCTTTTCCTGTTGCAATCTTTTGCTAAAAAAAAAAAAAAAAAAAAAAAAACCAAACAAAAAACCCAAAACACAAGAGAGAGAGGTCAAAATGAAAAGAATGTGAGTTTAATTTAATGGGAAAGGCATTTTGTGGATATAAAAATTCCATTTGTTCTATTCCTTAAGAAAAAGGGCATTTCTGATACTGAGTAAAAATTCAAACTTCATATTTTGGGATATTTGATTCTAGTGGGTTTTAATTACTATTAGTAGGGGCATAAAAACTAGGGTATAGCTTCAGGACAATCCAGCAATTCAACCCAACAAGTATGTATTAAGCTTTGACTATGCTGGAGGAGACAGAACAGCATATGTGGCAAGGATCTGTACTTCAAGGTACATAGGTACCTTCTTGTTATGGAGAAGAGGAGACACAGCCAGAAAATAATTAGAGAACAAGACAGTATTAAAGAAGAGGCTAAAATATAGCCTTATAAGTTACTTTTACAAATCATGGGTGTAGGGAAAGACTTTGAGGCAGAAGTAGGAGGAGATACGCCTTGAAGGATTGCTTTTACATGTGAAAGGGAGATTAAAAAAAAAAAAGGTGTGCTTATGGTAACAACATGAACAGAAACAGAGAAGTGCAAAATAGCATTCATTCAAGTGTTCAATCAACAAGTATTTGCCAAACACCTGTACATACAAGGCCCTGTGTCAAGAGCTAATATGACAACGTGTCTTCTTATTTTTCAGAGAGAGTGGAGAGATCACACTAGTCGGAACAAAGGGTAGATTTCAGCTATATGACTTTGGTTGAGTCACTTTACCTCTCTGAGCCTTAGTTTCCTGTCATGTGAAATGAGAGGATCAGCCTTCACGGTTTTCAATGTTTTTTTTTTCTTTTAGCAGTGAACCTCTTTTTGGTTCTAATGAAATCTTAAGCCTAACTCAAATATGTTAAGGAACCAGAATGGACCTGCTCTAGTTGCATTAAGAGCTGGGGTTGGGGCAAAAGTGAACACAGATATGCCTCTTGTTCAGCATCTCCCTCTCCTTCTCCCTCCACAGTGCCTGCCCCAAGGCTCCTCTGCAGAATCCCAGGATTACAAGGGAAAATAGTTTTATAACTCATCTTCCTAATCCTTCAATTCCCTCCCAATTGTAAAGTGTTGCAATAGGAAATATAAGCAATCAGAGAATTCATTGTTTAAATAAAGTTTGGTTAGAAAGGATCCTGGATTTCAGGATGCTAAAGCAGTATAGGGCCTTAAGTGAAAACTGTTTGAAAGACTTGTTTGAAAGTGTCTGGTAATGCCACTTAGGAGGGACTGGATGAAGAAAAGTAGATATTAAGCTATAAAGGCCTTGGCTAGGCTAGCATTACTGGGGATGGTAAGGGTCAAACCAATACAGCTAAGGGAGAATCTGCAGAACTTGGTAAGATTAAATAAGGATGAAGGAGACAAAGAAAGAGTCAAAAATAGCATTCCAGGGCTTCCCTGGTGGCGCAGTGGTTGAGAGTCCGCCTGCCGATGCAGGAGACACGGGTTCGTGCCCCGGTCCGGGAAGATCCCACATGCCGCGGAGCGGCTGGGCCCGTGAGCCATGGCCGCTGAGCCTGAGCATCTGGAGCCTGTGCTCCGCAGCGGGAGAGGCCACAACAGTGAGAGGCCCGCGTACCGGGAAAAAAAAAAAAAAAATAGCATTCCAGTTTATAAATCCAATATGGTACTACGGACAGATATGGGGACGTGGGTCTCAAACTTGGTGCACACTGGAATTGCCTGGGGAGCTTTAAAAAGTACTGATAACTGGTTCTCACCCCTAGAGATTCTGAATTAATTGGTTAGGGGTGCAGTCTGGGCATTGGGGATTCTAAAGCTCCCCAGGTAATTCTACTACTCAGCCAAGGTTGAGAACCACTGGATTAGAAGGACAGGGAGTTATGGAAGGCCTGGAGAATATGCTTTAATGAACTATCTACTGCTATTTTTATGGTCCAGCTAATTATTTTTTATTAAAGTTGACTTTTTTCCATTGTCTTTGTCTAATGTTAAATACTAACCATATAACTACAGAGTTACATGTAATAGCACTTTTTTTCCTATATTATCCTGTCAACACATCTCTATGGTATTTCCAAGGACACCAGTCTGTGTTTCTCCAATGTTAAAAATCAATGAAAAATATTTCCACTAACAAGAAATGTGAGTGGGTCTGTTAGTATGTGTGTAAATGCTATCACTTCAAGAGTTTTCCTTTGCAACAGATGGTTGTTACGAGATCATAATGATGGCTATCCAAAAATTGTCTTTCCTTAACATACATGTACACACACACACACAAACAGAATGCAGAGACCTATAAACAGCATATTATTCAGGCATTCTTATCTTGAAATACTAGTTAGTCTCTATAAGGGTATTACTAAAAGTCAAAACAGTTCAGAATTTACTTTGCCTAAACATAGTAAGGCAAGATAAATGAAATTTTATGTCATAGCAATCCCTAATATTTGCATAGCCTTTTTGAGTTTTTAAAAAACCCTTCTACAAACATTATCCAGATGGATCCTAACAATAGTTCTATTATTAAGTCATGAGAGATACTATAGTTTTCTTTTTCTAGATGAGGAAATGGAGGCCCAGAAGTTACTAACATGCCCGAGTCCCAGTGGCAGAATTTAACCCATTAAATCTCATGTCTTTCCTTTCCTAGATCGGTCCTCTATAGCTTTTCTCAAGCAAACAGTCCAGTTACCAGGTGCACACCGCTGATATAGGCACTAAGAGGGAGAGACTGATGGTTCATCTACTCAAAAGTGATGAGGACTTTATCTATGTCCCACAGGACTTTATCAGTACAATCTAACAAAAACATTATTTTCTACTTGTTATAGTTACAAATATGCTTATTTGCATTATTGTACTATAAGCTTCTTGAGGGTTGGGTCCACGTAAGAGTTGAAGAGTCATATTTCCTATCCCCAAAGCACCTAACACACTTTCATGTTCTTAACCAGGTATGGGAATTGACTCTCTCATTGCTATATTCTGTTTTAACAGATTTGTTAGTCTTTTAGTTCAGAATCAGTAATATCATTTTCCAAGTTAATTTATACTCTTTGTTCCACCCTCTTCTGATGCATGCAGAACCTGTCTGCTAGTTTCTATATGGCAAACAACTCTTCAAATAAGGAAAAACTATTACCATATCTTCCCTGAAGTATTTCTTCCTATTGCCAAGCCAAGTTTTCCCAGTTTCATTAAAAATTTAAAACAGCAGAAGTTTTTCAAGATCATTTACTTTCTTTGACAACATCCTCTAGATAAAATCCAGGTTTGGCATATAGGCACTCCAGGACTTAAACCATGAGTTCGAAAGAGACATGATCCATGTAGAGTTCAGAGCAACTACTACCTTCCTCGGTAGGGACCTATGATTTCAGATGAAAGTGGTGTTAGCTTTCACAGCCATCAAGACTGATCAATAGGAAGGCTGAGCCTGCATTTCTTCTACATCAATACTAATGATCCAACAGTATCATTATCTGAAGTAGGTGAAAGAGTAATTTGTATATCTGAGCTCTTCAAATAGTTTTTTCCTAAGACATGAAATACAGTGCTACTGAACAGATAACTGGGAAGCCAAACCAGGGTATGCTCCCTGACAGTCTGGGTATTCACTGAAACTATTGAAGGAGAACATCACTCTGCCGCAGTGGGTTTGCAGAACTGCGTTAAAGACACAGTATAAACTACCAAGTGAAGAGCATGATGAAAACATATAAAGACAACAATATTTCTTCTTTAAGCAGTTTTATAGAAAACCTCACATGTAAAATATTTATCAAGGACACAAAATTATTTTGAGAGAGTCATCGAGTTTGGACTTCAATTTGGCAGTATGCCTCATAACAGCTTCTCAATTGGTATGTCCAACGAGATTATTAAAACAGTGCAAAAGCAATGACTGAGAAATAGTGTCACAACATTTTTAAGTGGTGGAGAGTCTAACAATTTATCTTTGAAGTTCAGAATAGATTTCAAGTCTAATTCCCTCAATTACCAAGAAAAAAAAGAGGGGGGTATCCATGCCCCCCTCCTAACTTATCCTGACATAAATAGAAGAAGGATGAATTTCAAATTACCTCTACTCATGGCAGTTTTATCCTAGACAAAGTTCCTGCCACAAAACAGAGGGTGAAGGACTTCTAGAAGAGCTATAATTGCCATAATGTTGATTAAATGTACACTTAACACAGGGAAAAGCTTTTCTGTGGCATGGCAGAGCAGTCTTTGTAGAGCTATTAAAAAACCCTTCAAGTACAATCTTCTAAAAGTGGTACTTTGATGAGCAATACAACACACCTGAAGTTTCGTTGGCACGTAAAGCGGAGGTTGGAACTGAAAAGCAGTGAGAAATGTGGGTGATACTGCCTTATATACACTACGACATTACACACATATTTCTAGTTTTGAACTATACAAGAAAATCAGGCTTATTTTATAGTTACAACTCTTTTAAAGCCAATTTTCTTTTTTTTCGCGGTACGCGGGCCTCTCACTGCTGTGGCCTCTCCATTGCCAGAGCACAGGCTCCGGACGCGCAGGCTCAGCGGCCATGGCTCACGGGCCCAGCCGCTCCGCGGCATGTGGGACCTTCCCAGACCGGGGCACGAACCCGTGTCCCCTGCCTCGGCAGGCGGACTCTCAACCACTGCGCCAGCAGGGAAGCCCCAAAGCCAAATATTATCCATTTCATTTGATCCGTTCTCATCTTCATTTACTAGGGTTGGCTCTAAGTGACTTGTAGCTATTTTGCCAAATCATATATATATATGTGTGTGTGTGTATATATATATATATATATACATACATATATATATATATATATATTTTTTTTAAGGGATAAGTGTTGCCAACACTAAAGATAATCAGAAGAAGGAAGAAGGTGGCATGGGACATAAAGTACTTCCTAAGCAGGAAGGACAAATGTGTTTTGAGAGGCAGAACACGTATTTGTATTTGTTGAATAAGGTTTGGAAATTTTATTATAATTTAAAATCATCAGTCATTACTTAACAGTTACAAATTTCATATCGTGATGTGTGTGACATTGTGTCACACACACACACAGAGCTAGATGCTCCCAGAGAGCTCTTTTGGTTAAGAATAAAGATATTACCAAAATGATAGACAAGATTTAAGTCATGATTCTGTGAAGCATTTGGAAAGTTTAGAAGAGAAAAGAAAGGGAGTGGTATATTCAGAATGAGGAAACTATGTCAGAGGTTCCCTAACCCCTCTTCCCTGCCCTTGAAGCCCACCCTAGATTCTCTAGATATAATATTGAAGGGGCAGTATCTAGACATTTTAAACCAGTGTCAGGCTTAGCTAGCCAGACAAACAAAAACCGTCTTCTGTTAGACCAGTTGTGTAGGAATGGTAGCTGCAAGCCAAACCACTAGTCTTTAAGCGCTGGTTTAGAGAGCAGAACACACTGTCAATTGACACTTGACTTTCACAACAATTTGTACACAGTCAGGTCACCTGACACCCCCTCAGCCTCATACACAGCTTAGTAAACTGTATTGCTCCCCAAAGAATAATTTATCTTTTCCTTTTCAGAGTGCTAGACTTCACTCCAAAATGAGGTAACTTAGAGTGGTCAACTGACTTCACATCAAAGCACTACTCTTTGAGAAAGAGAGTCAAGAATAGAGAATCTAGTCACAAAAGCAATTAGCTTACACTTTTTTCCACTTACCATTTGATTAAGTACCTGTCTACCTAGGGAACAAGATGTTTTGCACTGAGACTAACAATGCAAACTTAATATTTAGCAGTATATTAAGTCTTTATTCTATTACATGATAACTAGTTTTTCATGATCTGTGTTTAGCAGTAGTCCTGTTTTCAAAGTAGAAATAAAAAGTGAATAATAACATGTAGAGTTAAATCAAGGCTAGGGAGTGCTTGCAAATCTTCCGTCAGGAAGACCAACATGCCTAACCAAAAGACCACAAAGAGACATGATCCCAGATGGGTAAGTTAGGAGTTAGCGCACAAATGGTTTAGAAAGTCAGGTATTAACCCACTTAGTGAAAACTGCATAGTGTACCTATTATATGTTACAAAATAAATGTTCAAGAAATCCCTAAGGATTTCTCTCATATATCAGTCTTCATTGATGAAATGTGTCAGAAAATACTTGAGCATACACCTCCACTTTAGAGAGAGAATATTTATATATTTGATAGCATTCACTCTCACTGAAGTGAAGCATTCTAAAAGCCCATGTCTTTATGCCCACACCTGCTTATAAAAGACACTTCATGTGAAAGAGCCAGGAGATCAATCACCAATGAAGTGTCCAATGGTACCACTGTGTGCATAACATGTGGGAACTTGGTAATAAAAGACATGGTCCTAGGTCTGGCATTCAGGTTGTAAAATAACAAACAAAAATATAACTGAGAACTAAATTGAATGTTATAGATAAAGTGGTAAAAAAAATATTAGAATTGAAAGAGGTCAGAGCTTAGTAACAGTTATACATAAGAAGACCCTTGATACTGGCTATAGAGAATGATGAGGATTTGGAACGCATGAACAAAGGTAAAAATGGAGAAATGTGTGCATAATATGTCTAGGAGAAGGTTATTTTTAAAAACCCTGCTTAGTAAAATAAAATTTAAAATAAATAATAAAATAAATAAATTAATAAAAACCCTGTTTAGAATGGAAGGTGAGACAATGTTATTGTAGCCTTAGAAGTAAGGGGGAATTCAGACTTAGTGCAGTGAAAGTTGGGAGCTTCAGAAGGCTTCTGACAAAGAGGTAGACATGGTGAAGGTAGCATTCACTGACTGTTCAGCCAGCATAAGATAAAGTGGGTTGAGAGGAAGGAGAACCTACAGCCAGAGCTGACAGCTCTAGAATCTTCTTATATTCGACCAAACAGGATAGCAAATATTAGGAAATTCTTGTTCATGTTTTCAGAAAAGGACAAGTAAGTCTAACAATTATTGGTGAAGAGAGAAGCAGAGAAAGCAAGCAGCCTATCAAATGAGTGATAACAACAGTGAGATTATGAGATGCTAGAAAGAAATCTTAGCCTTTCAAACGTAACATGGCAGAGACAAAGCTCTAGTTTTGTTCATCAAACTCAACTTGATGTTCATCCCTTCATATCTGGTTTTATGAGTCCCACATATGTGTCTTGGTCTCATATACAGTTTAAATTTCCATACCATATAAATTCTCAATATTATGGATTTTCATTCTATCTATGCCTGTTTTTATGCTTGATTCACTCTCAATCAGAAAAAAATTTTTACTAAAAGAAGGGAATATATATGGCTAACTAATATAGAAAGGGATCAAACAATACCATAAAATGGAAATGATCGACCTTTTTTTAAAAACAACAGAGAATTTCACTCGACTGTTGTTCAAGTACTGAGTCACTCTGAATTACACAGAGCCTTGACCAATATTTATTGCTATATGTTTTAGAAGCAATTTCCATTTTGATGGATTGCTTCAAAAGTCGTATTCTAAAGCAGTTAGGGAACATAAAAATATAAGATCAAGATTATGTCCATCAGATGAAAAATACAGCATTTATGCAGCATTATATAATCCATTCGCTGGTTTATGAGCCCAAAGGCCCCACGGGAGTGTCACAAACCCACATAATATGCTACAGGGTTATATTTTTCATTTGAGAATCCCAATGAGAAGGAAATACTTTCTTAAACCACAAGTGTGACTAGAATACTTGTATTTGGTTCTATAAAATAAGTCCAAAATCACAAATAATTTTAATCTGGCAGCTTAAGGTGTCCTCAGTTTGGATGGCCCAGATATTAAAATACATGCACTTTTTCTCCAGTATGTTACTACCCCTCAGTTGTTAAGATACATAGCACATAAATCAGATGGGCAAATTGGGCCTATGAAAGAACAGCTACCAATGATTCAATGTCAAGGAAGCCTACTGCAGTGCTCCCCAAGGATGAGGCCAGTATTTCTTAAACACTCCAGCTAACTGCCTTCAATAAAGAAAGAACACATGATACTTAATTTCAAAGATGACATCACATCGGGGATAGCTGGTGTGGCTGACTCAGGAATGGAATTGGAATTCAAAACAAAAGGTTATATCATGGACATAAATTTGAAAATAAAGGACTGAGATAAGATTATACATTTTCAAAAGGAAAAAATACAATGGAACAGCAATCTCTAGCAACAGAAACAAATGGATAACACAGCTCTAGAGCCTGAGTAGAACCAAAAACTAATCCTGATTTGGAATGGAACCATTTTTAAAAAGCATATCTAATCTGGATAAATATATATAATATATAAAATATAATAAAGCAGTTATGTAATTCTTTGGTGTTTGGTATGATTATTAGTAATACCAGTTCTTTCTAGGGAAAAAATACAGAAAAAAGTGAAGTAAAAGTTGAAGTCTGGTTCAAGAGTTTTGAATATATAAAAGATCATTTTGTACGTATTTAGTTGCTTTACATTCTAAAGAAGGAAGAACAAAAAGAATATTGTTTGTGTTACAAAGATAGATTTATACCAAAAAATGTAATTTTATAAATTTTAAAGTTATTGAAATAGGTGACAAAAGTTAAAATTCTTTTGAGTTCTTAATAGGCCTTACCCTAACCTATGGTTTTTAAAACTGTAGACTCAGTCCAGACTAAGACTGAAGATTTCATTAGACAGTATTAGGAATTGACTAACAACTCCTGACATTTTCCAACATGCTTGGGTGAATTATCAACCCAAACTGGCTTTCAGTCTTTTGCTTAGAGTCAGGACCACGGAACTCACAAATAAACTTTTTCTCCAAGAAGTGCACCACTGACCATTGACCACAGACCACAGAATTAGGAATACTATGCACTTTGTTTTTAATATAACACTAAATTTAGCTTTCAAATTTATGGGGTTTCTAGAGGTCACAAACTGACCGTCCATGTACAAAATGCAGACTCTACAGTGTCTGTAAAATTTAATAGTTTTAAAAAATTGATGAAATCTACATAAAATAGAATATCTGGTATATCAAGGAAAAACAAAGAAGAGAAAGGAAAAAAAATCTGGCAACGCTGTACCTTTATTTTCCCAACTCAGCAATCTGCCAGTGCTCAGTGGTGACAAAGAAGGAATGAGCTTGCTATCCTGTCCTCCTTCATTCATTTCTAACCAATCTGGTCCTAGGAAGCATCTGAGTTTGCTGTCCCTGGTTTATAAGTGTGGACACTGTCTTACTTTGCTACATGATGTGACCTATTTTAAACACTGACTTTAGTATGCCTAGAATATAGTACAGCACATTAGTTAATCCAGGAGTAACTTAACACCAGTAAGTCAGGGAGTGGCAGCCTTTAATGAGTGGTTATGCAGTTGTTCAATCTAGCCAGATTTCATCTGGTTACCAAAATACTTCATTTTACCTACACTAAATTAGGTTAGTGACAATCAACTCTTCTTTTCTTTTCAAGAACTGAGGAGAAAATTAACCCCTTTTGGGAACAATTAAAAACAAACAAAAACAGAGTGGGAGTTGCAAAATAAGGAAAGAAGGAAATATGTACTACAACCAGGGCCAGAGGAATTTCCAATTACATAAAGAACACAGTGTTCTGTACAAGGAAAAGACAAATCAAAGGCTTTTACATTTGTTTCCAAGGATTCTCTCCACAAAGTGAGTGAAGACCCAGAAGTGAGCTCTTGTTCAAAAACTTTAAACATTCACTCAAATTCATCCTAAGCATTTGTTTTGTTATACCTAGGGAAGACTATTCTAACATTACTGTCTTAACAAACAAGGCTATGTTTCACAAAAATAAAATGTTCTGTTTTGCATTATTACAGAAAATTATGAAAAATAAAATTTTGAATTAAAAAGATATAAATTGAATTTTTTTAGCATTTAGTTCTACCGTGTTTAAAAAGAAGGATTTTATGTTGTCAGTTACTTGTTCAAATAAAAAGATTATCACATGAGAATTGATTCAATAAGGAGCAAAGGCAGGCATAGGGCTGGTCTTTCTAGACACATCCAAGATTAATTAGACGTACCAGTAGGAGATGTTGGTGCCTTACATAAGGCAAAATTATTTATAGCTGTGCTCTTAAGTGTGGTGTTAGAAACAAGCTCAACAATACATAGCAATATGATATCCAATGTATTTTCTTCTAAGGAGCTAGAAGCACCTCATATGCTTAAATATAATCTATGTTTACGCATGCCAAGGAGACTAATAACACCTCTTCCGTTAAATGAAACAGCCCAAATGCAAAGCAATGAACGAATTAGGAAAAGAAGTTAAAAAAAAAAAAGCCAATCTACTCTACATGTCTTTCTACTGAAGATTATCATTCCAAAAGGGGTTTGAAAGTCTATTCCTGAAAGGTAATAGAGGAGACAGACTTCAATTAATGTTGTGTCCTCTGACATCTAATCTGTGGAAATAAAAGGAGAGACCATTAACTTTTAACAGTGGACATGTTAAGAAGAAAAGAAAAAAAGAAAACAAATGAGCAAATTCTAAATAGCTATGTGGAGCAAGGTGACCCAGCCTAGTGTGACAGAGAACCAAAATGTGATCAAATGAAACCTACGACCTTTGTACCAAAGAGAGTGCGGGAGACAAGAAGACAAACACAACTTAAGAATCTGTGAAGAAAAAGTAAAAGAAGTGACATCTATGTGCAACATCCCACTGAACATCTACGCAATAGCCCTGTCCCTGAAAGAACTCCAGTTCTGAAAAGAGGCAGCCAAGCCCCTCAGTACTTCCTTTAACCGAAGCTTCAGCTTCTTCCATGATCCATTTTAACCTAAGGAAACCGAAGGCAACTCAAATCAACAGGGCAGAGTAAACCAGAGCTCTGCGAACTGGCCACAAACCAGCTGAAACCACGCCTCCAGTTTCCAAGTGAAAGCAAATCCCGCTGACTTTGTCTCAGCTCTAAGCAGATTCCACAGCTGGCACAGTCCCTTTATCTAATCAGGAGTGTCAGTGTGTGACTCTATGTGTGTGTGTGTGTGTGTGTGTGTGTGTGTGTGTGTGTGTGTGTGTGTGT
>NW_020837946.1:67667293-67686918 GCF_003676395.1 Aethalodelphis obliquidens | reverse complement strand
TGTGTGTGTGTGTGTGTGTGTGTGTGTGTGTGTGTGTGTGTGTGTGTCCGTCTGTCTGTGTCTATATGTTCAGTGGAGTGAGGGTGGCCAAGGAGACCAGAAGAAAAGGAAGGGGTTGAATCCTGAGGAAGAATCACCAAGAGCAAGAAAAATGAAAACACGAAAAGGCAGGCCAGAGAGTGTGTCCCATTCTCTCTTTCTCCAGCGCCTAGCACTGTGCTGATTAGCACATAGCAGGTGCTCAGTAAAAAGACTGGTGAATGAGTCAATAAAAAAGCCTATCTGTGGAAACTGCATGTGCCCTTTAGCAGGGAAGAAGTTTGCTTGCTTACGATGATCACATTCTAAAGCAACCAAAATCAGAGGGGTTATGTCAATAAAGAAACCCTACAGCTACAACACATAAATATGAAATAACTGTTCAAGTTAAAGAAGAGAATTGAAAAAGAACACATCCATACTAGGAGATACTATTAAAAAGAAAACATTATTTTGTTTTATTTTATTTTATTGGGAGGCCCAATATTGCCAGTAAGTGCTTTTCTTTTTTAAACAGTATACTAAATATCATATTACAACGTATCTGAAGTGATAAGAAATAAAGATGTTAGATGATATTTTAACTACAATGAACTAAATACCATATAAGCAAACTAGGCACATTACTCCATAATTACTTTCCTTAGCCATTTTGGAACTTTTGAAATCATGCAGGCAACACAGCGCCTGTCTTCTTGGCCTTCCTTATAAGAGCTTTGTAAGCCAATACTGCTTTCTCTTCAGCTTATCCAAGGGAAGAGCTGGAGGGTCCAGCTCTCTGCCACCATCTCAAAGCAATGATGCCTAGACAGGGCTGCATGTTTTATTTCTGCCAATATTCTATATGCCCAGCGTTTTTTTCTTCTTTTCTTCTTCTTCTGATATTGGAAGGAAATACATCATTTCCAAGCAAACATCCATGCTCACAAGGGACAACGGCCATTAAGCCCATGTTAACTTGGGATAAATGTTTTTGTAAATTACTTGGGAGAGTAAATGCTTAGATAATGTTTCCCACAGTATGCTCCATGGAACGCTAGGTTACATAGTTAAATCAGTTGGAGGATTGTTGTATATTATAACTCCCACTTTAAGATTCTTAATACACGTTAGCATTCTAGAGGCTATGAGAGGTCCTGTTGTAAAGAAATCTGTTTAACTGTAACCCAGACTTTAATCTGACTGTGGAACCCTCTCTTTCGCAGGATGAGGCAGGTTGGGGGGTAGGGAATGAAGGTAACTGGTTTAGCCTCTCTAACATTTTGATAAAATGAAGAACCATAATTAGACGGGAACTTAGAAGCTTCACTTTAATCCCTCACTTTAGATTTGAAGAAATTAAGGTCCAGAAAAGTAAAACCATTTGGCCAAGATGACACAGCCCATTTCATAGGCTAGCCCTTTCTCTTGGGCACCAGACTGCATTTTTCTCACCTCCTTTGGGATCTCATGCCCTCACTTAGCCCTTTCTCTTTTGTGCTTTTCTCCCCCTCCCTTCTGACTTTCACCGCCAATTTTAACAATGACCCAGTGCTATCTTTCATCTCAAGCTACCACCTTAGTCACTTTCTCTTTACTGCCAAATTCCTTAAAAAGGTGTCTATATTTAACATGTCAACTTCCTCAACTTTCATTCATCCCTTAATGATTAAAATCTGGTTTCATTCTCCCCTACTCTCCTAAAAATTGTCCCTACTACTTAACCTCACAACCCACAATGCTCCAGCCACAAGGAACTTTTTGTTTGCCATTGTCTCCTGAATACCTAATGCCTTCTTGCATCCCTAGCTTATGCAAAATATGCTTCTTTCTCCCCTCCAACTACCTTCTTTGAGTAGCAATGCTCTCAGCATCTTACCCAGCTCAAAATTCACCGTTTCTGAGAAAGTCATCCTTGATTCCTTAGAGTCTGTCACACGTCCTTCAATGTACATGTAAAATATCTTATACACATGCATATTTTAACTCATGTGACCATACGATTTGTTGCTCAACGAGGACACACTTGAGAATGATAGATTATTAGGAATTATAACAGGACAACAGGTATAAACTGTTGCATCTCATGCAAACCAGGAGGGATGGTCGCCATAATGATGGCACTTACCAGCTCATATTGTAAGCTACTTGTTCACACATCTGCTCTATATCCAAGAGACTACAAGTTCCTCAAGGACAGAAACCTTTTCCCACCCAGCATCATGCTTAGCGCATTTAGATTCTTAATAACATGAATCAAGTCAAAGGAAGATATCAAAAGAAGCAGTCTTCTAAAATGAAGACAGTTAATGATAATAGTAGTTTCCTTAGCAGGAACAATTTCTTAATAAGAACAGATGTTCCAGACCTACTGGAGAACGGACTTGAGGATATGGGGAGGGGGAAGGGTGAGCTGTGACAAAGCGAGAGAGAGGCATGGACATATATACACTACCAAACATAAGGTAGATAGCTGGTGGGAAGCAGCCGCATAGCACAGGGATTTCAGCTCGGTGCTTTGTGACCACCTGGAGGGGTGGGATAGGGAGGGTGGGAGGGAGGGAGACGCAAGAGGGAAGAGATATGGGAACATATGTATATGTATAACTGTTTCACTTTGTTATGAAGCAGAAACTAACACACCATTGTAAAGCAATTACACCCCAATAAAGATGTTAAAAAAAAAAAAGAACAGATGTTAAGTAGTACGCCACAATCTTATATTTCAACAAAATCTGCGTGAAATTTGGTGAGGTATTTCTGAACCTCGGAGTATTTCCTGATTACCCCTTGAAATAGACGAGAAAACAAATAAATGGCTTGTAACTTAGCTCCCTTTTTCTGTCTTTTTCCCCACCTGGCCATCTCTTACCGATCACTGAAGGCCCACCTTTAATGGCAATTTCTTGTTGAGATATTGCTCAACTTATCCAAGTAGTGAACTTCCTCCTCTTCATACTCCCAGAGCACTTGGTTGAGATTCAGTAATTTACTGAGTATCTGCCATGTGCCTGAGAGGGTACCAGAAGTGTTCACATACACTGCGCCATTTAACTCATCTAATAACCCCATGAGAAACTGTTATTACTCTATTTTAGAGATAAAGAACTAGATACAGAAGATTAAGAAAATTCCTCAAGATGCAAGGTAAATCACGGCATCTGTAACCAACCTTAGGGATTCTGCTTAAGCCCTATGATTCCCCAGTACAGCGCTAAGCATATTTTGTGTCATAATCATGTACTTGTCTGTCTCCCCCACAAACCAGTCCAGGACCAATGAGCAGGGAAACTATTTCCCAACGGCTTGCGGCACAGAACTGGGGACACAGCAGATACTCACAAATAGCTAGGAAGCGTGAGTACGTGGATAGAATCTATCTGACCACTGACATACTTTTAAAAGAGCATCATACAAGCCAGGGAATACTTAATTTTGTAACTGACAAGAAGGTAGCTTTTATTGTCGAATGAATTCCAGGCAAATCATACTGTAAGCGTTTGGATTCATTCAACATAGAATCAGCAAAGGATGATTTATTTAACCATCTTAAGAATCTTAAACTGTGAGACTCAAATGTAAAACTATGTAGGATCTCATTGGTTTGTTTATTAATATCTAATGCCCACGTCGCTGGAGTCTATCCTCCCAAGTCCCTTTGTGTCACCCTATGAGATGTGCTTATTAAGTAATGAGCTAGATTTCACAAAGTACAGAGGAAAACCAGACCCATTACTTTATAACCCCAGCTTTCTAATTGCCTTCACCCATCCTTTATCTAGGTCCTGTTCATGACAGATTGATTCCATCTCTGTTTATGCTTGTATCTCAAAAATATTAGGATTGCCAGTAATGGGCCAGCCTCCCCCGCCCCGACCACGGACATAATTCTCATACACAAAGAACCTCCAGGCACTGGGTGGGCTTCCCACCCAGAGTCCAGCCACGGTGGTCCTCTCAGAGGGAAGTCAAGATGTCTGGATTTTAGCAGGAGGGAAAAAGACAGAAAATATTAAACAGGGAAGAAAGAGAGCGTGCTGCCCTCTTACAACACAAACACACAAACCTTCCTCTTGAGCACTCACCCCTCCTGTCCCCAATCATCTTTTAGTCTGGGTTGGCAGAGATAGGGGACAAGGGAAGGGTATGAAGAGGGCGGCATCAGAACACAGGCTTTGGAATCTCCTGTAGCTGGGTGGTGAGGATGGCTGTGCCGCACACTAGTCATGGCATCGTGGTCAAGTTCCTTTCCCCAAGCCTTAGTGTTCCTATATGCAAAATGGAGCGAACAACAATTGCTGAACCTCACAGAGTTGAGGTAATTTTATATAAACTAGCATAAGTAAAGCACTTAAAATTGTGTTGAGCAAATCATATATGCTTCGTAAGTATTATTATTACTGGTATTTTTCCCTACCTCTCCCCCACAATCTCTCTAACTCATTGTCACTCCATTTCCCTCCCACCTTCTTTAGAAGAGATAAAGAATCAGGGAGATGGATGGAAAAGGGCACCCCCTTCCTGCTCATTGTGTAAAGCCCTTTCGTATGCCTGAGAGAACATAAGCTTTGGAATGAGAAAGACATGCTTTTGAATCCTGCCTCACCCCTTACTAGCTGTGAAACTGTAAGCAGCTTATTTAACCTCCTGGAGGCTCATTTTCAAGTTCTATAAAAGGGATCTGTTCATTCCCCCAACATATAGGGGTTTTGGTTAGGATTAATGTTATTCTTGCCCTCTCTCCGTCTTCCCTGGGAGGTCCCCTAACAGCTCATCCCGAACCTTTTCAATAAATTATTGAGAAAGAATGGGATTGCAAGAGGATGGCAAACTAGGGAACGAAGAAAGATAGAAGGCGTGGACAGCCTGTGCTCATTACCTACCCCTCCCTCCATCCCCGTTTTTCCACATCCCCCTTGCTGGCGCCACTCCCACTCCCCCGACTCCACTTTCAGAATCCCTGCCCCAGGATAGGGAGGCCTTGAAGCTGAGACAATGCAGGTCTTATTTCCAGCCCTCACCCCACC
The DNA here is from genome assembly GCF_003676395.1 of Aethalodelphis obliquidens. NCBI lineage: Eukaryota > Metazoa > Chordata > Mammalia > Artiodactyla > Delphinidae > Aethalodelphis > Aethalodelphis obliquidens. Next base: position 67,681,873 of record NW_020837946.1, on the reverse strand, counting down.
AAGGACAGAGCCAGTCAGAGTCTCCCCTCCTGTTACCCGAGCTACACAGTGGAAGGAGGCCACATTCCCTGCTTGCTAATTGCTAATTTGAAACTCTGAATACACATAATTTATGATAGATGGTAAAGTCTCTTCATACCATAATACAGGTAAACAAACAAAACTCTTGTAGAATGGACAGGAGCCCTGACCACAAAGAGAACCACTATTTCTGTGCGATCCTGCATTCTACCTTTCAATCACTTGCGGACAAATTTTGGAACGTGCCGAACGTTCACATAAGCCTGCCAGTACTGTGTAGTTAAAATAATGTTAGATATTTTAAGTTCCTGTCAGCGAGAAGGATGCTTTTGAAGAAGGAGCCTTGCACATAAAATTTTCTTGTTTTATCAGAGAAGAAGCAAAACACACTGAAGGAATTTTGGTTCGTTTTTGTCTCTGTAGTAGAGGCAGCCTGATGTTGACAAAGTAATGGAGAGTTTTTCTGGAGCCCTAGGGAGGAGAAAGCACTCCAGAGGTCAGGCCGTCAGTCCCCTGCCTCTAGCAGGAATGTACCTAAACTTGCCACAAAGAGCCCTTCAGGAATAAATGAGTTAAAGCACCATCTACAGAATTTAACAATAGTTATGCATTGGGAAATGGCTAAATGAAAGACCTTTGTGAATACAAATTTTACAAAGCACAAATCAAGAAAGAAGGAAAAAGAAAAGTTAGTTGTTAGGACAGGACAAAGCAAATATGAAGAAATGGTTTTGTCAGGTATTTTCAGTTTTATAAAAGTAAAATGAACTTTTAAAAACCAGGATAGCTTTTTAAAACCATAAAAAACCCAAGATGCCATTTTATACAGATTTTTCTAGAAAAAAAAATGACATGCCAACCATGTACACATTCAGAACCACACAGCTATCTAATTCACCTTTAGAAATATGTGATCTAAACCTCAAAAATTGTCACGCAAACAAAACAATATACTTTTAAATTAGTGCTTTCTCAAATGTAGGGTATTCTGAGTGTATTGGAGTCATTATGCGTTCACACAAATGTAGTTTCTAATATTGTTTTACATATGGTTTACATTTAGAACACTTTAAAAAAAAAAAAGCAAAAACAAGCAAAATTTCATTATTACTTTCTAACAGTACCTCTTCCTAAGAACAGGGATTTAAGAAAATCCTATTCATGGAGAAATTGAATTAAGATTCAATTAAAGTTTTTATATTAGTTTAAGGAAGGAACCTTAACAGAGTCTACGGCACATTTCTGAATAGGACATCTTGTGCCAAATAGCTGTACATAAACATTTTTAGTAAATCAGATAATATTAGTACACTAGAGATACCTGATATTTAGGAGACTGTATGAAAAAAATTTTTTATAAAATGAATGAACCATTTGTAAAATAACCATGCTCTGTCATCCACTTAAAAGTTGGTTTAGGGACTTCCCTGGCGGTCCAGTGGCTAAGATTTCGCCTTCCAATGCAGGGGGTGTGGGTTTTATCCCTGGTCGGGGAACTAAGATACCACATGCCTTGTGGCCAAAAAACTGAAACATAAAACAGAAGCAATATTGTAACCTATTCAATAAAGATCTTTTTTTAAAAGTTGGTTTATATATACTGAATTTTCAAGTGTGTAGGGTGAGTTCATCTACTCTTAGGAACATGCTATTTTTAGGTATTAGCCTTTGGCTGTATGAAATTAAAGGGGGAAAAAAGAGCGAAAATAGGAGTTGTAGAAGGAAAAAAAAAAAAAAGGCACTGGGTTCAATGTGGGTTATATATGGACTTTAAAACCAGACCATAGGGATTTGAAAACGATTCTAAAACATAGGGTTGCCATCATTCCTTATATTCGCATTTTTAAAAAGACATGCATCTAATAAGCTGCTGGTATTGTTTTTAATTGTAAATTGGGGGAATCCTTTTTGTTCTTTTCAAAGCAAAATATGCTGAGGAAATAACTGCACCAAATGGACATCAGAGAGGCAGACTTTCCTACCTGACAAAAAAGGGAGGCTGTTCGAGTCATTGCGAATACTGTTAAAGGTGCAGATTTGGAAGCATGTGAATAATGAAGTCTTGAGCAGTTTCACTTGAAGAAGAGAAAGGAGGAAGGGGACACTGGGGCAGAGCTCTGAAATATAGTTTAATAGGATAACAAGAAGCAGAGTTGGTGGCGGAGTGGCCACGGTGAGAACTCAGAGTCTGGAAAAAGCTCTAGTTTCCGAACACATCAGCCCGGATGAGAGAAGATGAAATCCAGAATTCAGAGACTGGGTTGCAGCAATGTCATAAATAGGCTATATTGTGGAAGTGGTGACTAGCAGATTTATAGAGAAGGCAGAAAGGGAAGAGTTCAGCCAAGGTTACGAGCAATGGAGGCAAATGGAAGAGGGAAACGGAACAGCGTGGTATGTGAAGACGTTCCATTTGAGGATAAGGAATGCTTCTGAGTCTGGGATGGCATTTTTCGAAAGCAGAGAAGTAGAGTATCTAAAACCGCTGATAGCTTTTCTGCAGATAGCTCTGTCTTCTCACGAAAGCATGGCCCAAAACCACATACAGTCATGATCATCAATTAATATAGTCTCTAATACAGTACCCTGCACTCTCTAGGTGCTCAGTGTATGTGTATATGTATATGTGTGTGTATATGTATACCATATATAGCACAACTAATTCCTATTTGTGAAACAAATAGAGTTGTGAAACAAAAAGAGTTGTGATACACAACTCTTCAATGGGTGTTTTATTTAGACACTTTCTTATAGTTACTAGCGGAATATATATCTATATATAGATGTATATGCATCTAAGAAGAACATATTTTTACATTTCTCATCTCTCCAATAAATTGCAAGCTTTGTGTGCATGTTAAAAAAAAAAAACTCTATTGAGTAAGTATTTCAGGGCTAAAGTCCTCATTCTGCCACTTAATTGTATGACCCAGAACAAGTCCCCTAACCTTGGCTTTGTCTTTTGTAAAATGTGAATTATAGCATTTACTCTGCCTACCTCTTAGAATTGTGAGGAACAAGAGAAGTAATGGACACAAAAATATTTTATAAATTGTAAGCAGCTATCCAAAGGTAAGATGGTATTACTATCATCTTTAACGTATTTGTATACCCTACAGTTACTCAATAAATATGTGCTGATGTAAAGCATAATCCAGACACAAGAGAGCACACACACACCGAACGACGACCAAAGATGATGCCTTGTCCAGCTAGATGCTACAAGTGTGAAAATACTGACAGATCAGGAGCACTTGCTGATGACTCCCTGGAAACCAAAGTGCTACAAGAGAAGCCATTCTAGGTCCTAGAAGCTCTGGCCGGCAGGCTCCCAAGCAGATCAAGAAGCCCCTTTGGGGCTGTGACACTGAGGAAATGAAGACAGCCAGATGAAGGTCACCTCCTTTATGGACACTTTTCAGTTCCCACTAGATTCGCTCAGCACAAACCAACATTTCCCTGCCTTAATTATTTTTACTAATGTGAACAGTTTTAGCCTACTCTGGTCGTTCCCGCCTGGGTGACTTCTTTAATATGAGTTCCATGCAATTCAGTATTTAATCAGAGTTTAGCACCTTCAGGTATAAGCTCAGTGTCTCAACAGGGGCATACAATTTTTAAATTGTGGAACTGAGTCATTCAAATTTTGTAACCTCACCCCCAATCTGTGTAATATTTAACATTAGTGCCAGAAATACAGAGAGTAGTGCTTTTGTGTGTGTGTGTGTGTGTGTGTGTGTGTGTGTGTGTGCGTGCGGTACGCGGGCCTCTCACTGTTGTGGCCTCTCCCGTTGCGGAGCACAGGCTCCGGACGCGCAGGCTCAGCGGCCATGGCTCACGGGCCCAGCCGCTCCGCGGCATGTGGGATCTTCCCGGACCAGGGCACGAACCCGTGTCCCCTGCATCGGCAGGCGGACTCTCAACCACTGTGCCACCAGGGAAGCCCGAGTGCTGCTTATTAACATTTCTAAAAATAGAACCAATCCTGTCCTCTCAGGCATGAATACCTATCAAAACAAATCTAACAAATCTGGTCAAAATGAAGACTTCAAATACCCATTCTCAGGTATCACATATGGAATCAGAAGAGGCAGGTCCACCGTGAAGCTTAATGAAGCTAAATTTAAGGGATCCTCATTAGCACTGGCCCCTTCCAACACCTGAACCTAGTTTTATATTTTTAGTTTGTACTATTATTCTCAAAACAGGGCCCCATGTGTGTAAGCTTCAGGACCTACTAAACCAGGATATACCCCTGATAATCAATATACAAAGAGCTACAGATCACACAACATTCTGTTCAGACATACTCTTCAGTGTCACCTTCACATACAAAAGAGGTAAATTTCCAAAGCACCACATAACCACTATCAGGGTCCCATTTTAGATCACCACCTTTTATAACATTGTGACTCTGTCTACTGTCTTCTCCTTCTAGGCCCTTGCATGTGATGCTACCATTCCTAATGTTTCCATTTTTCAAAAAAAGTTTATGGTCATAGCTCCAAACCAAAGCCTACCCTGAAAGAAAAAAAAAAGAAAAGAAAACAAGAAAAAAGGCCCCTATAATGTACTTGTCAGCAACAAAGCAATTATGAACATCATATGATTAAAAAGAAAAAACAAAGAAGTCATTTAAATAATGAACTCTAATTTGACTATTTAGCAATTTACTGTTTAGCAATTTGCTATTTTTATTACATTTTAAATCAATCCATCTAACACAGAAATTCTCTCTACCCTCACATGGTACTATTTCACTGCTGTAAACTGATATTTCATGGCAAGACAATATCTTTCTATAATAAAATGGTAATAAAAGGAGTACCAATTATCCCAGTATTTTCTCAAAATAGGTAGACTTTCTTTCATGCATTAATTTTATGTTTTCCTTTGCCCCCTACTAAAAGCTCGGCATAATTTTTTTTTTTTTGTATTTGCAGAATTTAGCTGAGACTGTTACAAGAGGTTTATCAAAATAAATGCTTGATTGGCTTTTGCAGTTTTTTGTAACTGAAAAAATAAAGAAAAAAGAGTTTACTAATAAATGGAGGGAGAGAGAGGTTAAATACTTCAATTACTAACTTGCAAAAAGATTTCCATTTGAAGATGGAAACAATGTAAAGGGGTCCCTAATTTTTATGGGACTGGAATCACTCCAGAGGATTTAATGATACTGCTGGGCAACTGAAACTGTGCAAGGGAATAATGTGATTTCTAAGCATACTTCCTTAAAATTTAATAGTGCTAGGGAATATTTAAAATGGGTTATTTTAAAAGGAAAGTTGAATATGCAAATTTGTGTGTGGGGAGAATTTAAGGAAACAGTGATTTTTTTTTTATGGTATGTTCTTTACTTTCTACCTTAAAATGAAAACCAGTTACTTTTGAGTCAACAGACATGTGATGGAGAGAGTTATAGAAGGATTTTCCCATCAAGGATTGCTAGATATTAACTGAAGAGCTGAGGTAAATATGTCTTCCCCATTTAAAGCATACTTGACATTTCTGATCTTTGAACTCTGATTTTCACTATTTGTAGGGATCCTTAGTATAAGGTCTTAAGAACTAAAGGTCTTCTTGAGCTCAAATTACCCTCACTGCTTCCTGACCCTAGTCATATTTGGGCCCTGTATTGTGGAAAAACCATATTAACTAGATTTCAGAGATTCAGCCACTTCAGCTATACATTGTACCCCCAAACTGGAGATTTCATAAACAAAGGAATCTCCATCCTTCTAAATATCAGTTAATTCCACCTAATCAGATCTATTATCAGCTTTAATCCTAACACATAGATTACCAGCCTTACAAAGCAGCCATCACTAATTAGCCCTCCTTCCTAATACCACTAGCCCAGAAAAGCCTACCCACATTACTATATTAAAAGAGTCTATTCTGAATTGCTGTTTTGTTTGGAAAGGAAGGGAAAAAAAAAAAAAATCTGTGTTCCTTTCCAGCTGGCAGTTTTCCTAAATTAGATTAACTTTTAATTTAAATTAAAAAATTTAAAAGCCTTACACAAAGAGACAGTAATTGCCCATTTGAAACATCCAAAAAAAGGTGATTGAAGGGTACAGTAATATGCTTACATGAATAATAAATAATACTTAGCATTTAGATAGAGTTTTCCCCTCATCAAATCACTTCTTTATAAGCATTAATTAATTCACACATTATCCTAGCAAGAAAAGTAAAAATAAACGATAAAATGTTTCTCTACTTCAAAATTGGGTAAACTGAGGCACAAAAGAGGCAATTCTGTCATGATGATGACACCAGTGCTTCAGAATGTGGACTGTATTGTCAGGCATTTCCTTGTGGGGTCTGTATGTGCCATTAAGCTAAATCTGAAATTAACTTCTGCCACAGGCACTGTGTGGGCTTTAATGACGTTGCAAAGGGCAATTATGATTCCCATCTCTGCCAATGGCTATGAGGAGTTGGACAAAATCTTTTTGCCTTATGATCTATGAAATGGAAAAAATATTCACATACTATATATACATACACACACTCACACACACACATATAGGATGCCTAGTAAACGCTCAACAAATGGCAGTCATTATTCACCATTAGGAGGAATTCATAAGACAACTGCTAACAGTAAGCTAATGGAATATTTCAAGTACTCTGACAGGAAATGGAGCCATAACCCTAACTAGGTGTTCAAATAGAATAAAATATGCCAAAGCCCTTGGAAAAATATTAATGGCACAACTTCCAGGGTAATGCTTAATAGTTCACATTATACACAATTAATGTACTCCCAGTGAGTACATGTTCATCTCAAATTACTGGTTTCTACCCTTTTTAACATTAAAAAAAAAAAACCTCATAGATTCAAGATATTGATTTTACCTTTTAGCATCCATTGATGGAGAAAATAATGACTAAGAACTACAGTGAATTCCATGACACCGTTGTGACACTTCTGAACAGATGTATGTTTTTACTCTAATCACAAGACACACCACATACATCCAAAAAAAAAACCTGTAGAACATACGTGTGACAATCGTATGTGTGGTGCACATGTGAATTTGAGAAACTTTTGCAATAAATTCAAGATTCCTCAGAGGTCTGCAGCCCTCAGTGTGGGAACCACTCTCCCAGAGGCTAAGAAATAACATACTGTTCAACACTCTGTTTTATTTTTTCTTATAGTAAGAACTTATGTTTTTTTTTTTACATCTTTATTGGAGTATAATTGCAATACAATGGTGTGTTAGTTTCTGCTTCATAACAAAGTGAATCAGTTATACATATACGTATGTTCCCATATCTCTTCCCTCTTGCTTCTCCCTCCCTCCCACCCTCCCTACCCCACCCCTCCAGGCGGTCACTGAGCTGATCTCCCTGTGCTACGTGGCTGCTTCCCACTAGCTATCTACCTTACGTTTGGTAGTGTATATATGTCCATGCCTCTCTCTCGCTTTGTCACAGCTTACCCTTCCTGCTCCCCATATCCTCAAGTCCATTCTCTAGTAGGTCTGTGTCTTTATTCCTGTCTTAACCCCTAGGTTCTTCATGACATTTCTTTTTTTTAAATTCCATATATATGTGTTAGCATATGGTATTTGTCTTTCTCTTTCTGACTTACTTCACTCTGTATGACAGACTCTAGGTCTATCCACCTCATTACTAATAGCTCAACACTCTGTTGCACAGCTGATATCCACCAGGAAAAATTGAGCAGCACAATCAGCTTCCACGTGCCTAAAAATTTTCAAATGGAACTTCATAAAATGAAACTTAGGTCCTCATAGTGTTTTTGAGCTGGAAGAGTATTTAGAAATCTTTCAATGCAAGTTATCCATTTTCAAAAGAATAACACTGAGATCCAGAGAAGTGTTTTCACCTCCCGAACTACCAGATAACGGTAGAACTCGATTCTTAAAGTTTTAATTACAGCCCACTGTGTATATATGTGTATGTGTATAAATATATAAGCTGACAATATGGGGCACTTCTAAAAAAAAAAGAGCACTGTATAATAAACTCTTTTGATTTTTTTGTTTTTGTTTTTTGGGTTTTTTTTGGTCAATCCTAACAGATATGATGCAAGATTGCTTCCCACGACTCTCAAGCAGCACTCAAAATCTTTTATTGTAATGGTTCCTTTTTCTCTTCTTTATCTCCTCAACCTTTTTTCCATTAATACAGTGACAAAATAGGGGTGCTATGTACATGTTTTTAACATAAAATCCAGTTAAGATATGCCAACCACTACAGAGAAAATAAAAACTTTAAATCTATTTTCATCACACTTAGAAATGTGTGCATTTTTAAGCTGCTGGAATTTTAAATATATTTTCATTTCTCCTCATCTGGAGAATTTACATGCTTGCAGGAAAACCTTGTTGAAACCTTATTTTGGTCTTCATGGAACATAATCTCAACATCTCGGACAGCCTAAAGCATGCTGAATTACATTTGCAGCTTCCTCTGGGGCTCTGTGAAGCTCTATTAGTATTACATATTACACATAAGTTACTTTCAATGCTCTTCCAAGGCTTGTTAAATGCTACACAAACTTTACACTTCATGGCTCTAATGTTTAACTTATCTATCAGTAAATTTGAACCCATAATTCATTTAATTGTCCACGTTGGTGATTTCTACCCATTATTATTTCTAAATGAGTTTTTTTAAAGAACTAGAATAGGCACAATGTATTCAAAGATTGTGCATTAAATGTGACTGTTGCACTTACTGGGAAATTTAAGTACCATCTAGTAAAACAAACCTAAACAGGATGATTCTAACAGGTGAAAAATGTTTGTATTTATTTCAGGTTTAGACTATGCTAATTTTTCTTTTTGTAAGGCGAACCTAAACCACACTATTTAAAAATTCACAATACTACTCTCTGCATATCTTCCCAACAAACTGCATTTAGATTGCATATATTTTTGATTTGATAGAATTCTGTCCTGAGCTACATGCAACCTAAAAATCATGGCCTTTGAAGAAAAGCAATGTTGAAATATTAGTTACTGTGCATCACTGAGGAAATCTTTGTGGCTGAAAATCTGACAAAATTTTATTTTCAAACAGGTTTTTATTAAGTTTTTTTTCTAGAACACTAATCTCATTTTAAACTATATATATATATATATATATATATATACACACACACACTACATATAGTATATATATATATATATATATATATATACAGCAAATAAGCCCAAGGGTATAAACAAACTAATGAAAACTTTCATATCCCTGAATGTCACAGCAATGGTAGCCTCACATCAGTTGCATTTGGAAGGAGAAATCTTAATGTTTCTTTCCTGTCTTCATTGCCTAATATCAACTCAACGATGCAATTATTATACAATTATTCTTAATTTCTATTTAGGAATTAAATTTCAATCATTTTCATTTCAGGTCATTAAGAATATTATGAAAACAACCAGGCTTACCATGGTTATCTGTCAGAAGTACTCTCTTCAACAATTTATGCCTCATTTTATTTTAGTGGGGAAACTGTCTGATACCAGCTTATTTCAAAAATAGAGAAACAAAACAAAAACAAAGAAGGTTAAAAACCCAGACAAGATAGAATCCGGAATTTAAGTGTTTTTAGTAGATTAAAAAAATCTTTGTGGAATTATTCAGCCACAACTAAGTACATGTCAAACAATATTTGGAAAATAACAGTAATATTTGGATATCACTGTAAATTTCATAAAAATGAGATTTCCAAGAATACTGCTCTTTTATTTTAACTTAATTTTCAGGCAACTTAAGAGTGACCTGTTTATGGCAGAAGCTTTCTTAAGGAGATAAAAGAGCCCAACTATTTGTGAAAAGAGGTGAGCAGTGAACATTTTTTTCTCTTTCCATGTAAATATTATAGGGAAGTAAAGTATATGCTTATGGTTAAGAAAATTAGATATTCAACAGAGTTATATCTAGTCTTGATATAATCATAAATTTGAGTACTCCCCAATACATTGTTGTCATTTATTTAAAAGAAAATTATATTTGATTCTTTTAATAATTGTTTTAGGAAAAAAAGGCCACATTTTGATACTGAATCCTATTTTTTTTTTGTATATTATAAAAGCACAGATTTCTGAGCATTTAAAAAGAGCTTCTGTGAAGAGATGACATAGTCATTGAGAATTCTTGAAAAGAAAATTAATATGATGTCATCAGAATAATTGAACCTTGAGTACCTTACCCTGTTATTTTGATAGATGAGTTAGAAAATTGGGGGGGGGGAACACCAAAGAAAACACACTTATCGTATAGACACCCACACACTACCCTGTGCTCACCATTCCTACTACAAATAAGAACAATGTCTGTGATAGCTGACCCTAACCAGTGCCTTAATTAACTGGTATTAAGTGGTAATTAAGATGATGCCAGTTAAGTTTTAATTTTAAAAAATTAAGTACAAACTCAGTTATTCAATAAAGAGTTGTAGTCATTTGGTGTGTTTCTAGGTGCAGAATATAGCAATTTACTATTGACAAGCACTAACGGACGAGGTCATTTCACAAGTATAGTGTGGACAAAGGTGAACCGGGCAACTGATGAAATCTGTGGCCAAGGCGAAATAGCAATCTCTGAGCCAAATGGTAATAAAGTTACTGAAATGAAGCAATGTAGTTTCTACACTGAACTGTCATAAAGGAGGATATGGGCTTCAAACTGGCATGTCACGAGTAATTAAAATATTATTTCTCTTTTTTAAAAAGTTCCAAATGGCTTTAATAGTCTTATCGATTTTTTATTCAAACAGCTAAAAGTGAGGTTAGGAGGACGCTGCCTGACTGTAGCGAAGAGTGGGCAGTGTCGAGGTTTGGAGGGATGGAGGGCGAGTTCTGCAAGGGCAGAAAAAGGAAAAGAAAGTAGATGTATTAACACACTGGAGACAATGAATGCTTCCACAAACAGAAGACTACACTGCCCCAAAGGAAAAAAGCTAAAGGGATTCAGAAGTTACCTACGATATGAACACTTAAAAAGCAATGGCTGCACATTGACTATATTGTTCACAGGGATACAGAAAGTTTCTATGAGACAAGATGACAAATGTAAAGTTCTCAAAATAGATTTCTCCTGAAGATTCCAAGATATTCGCTATACAAGTCTCTCCAATTGATCCTCGAGTTGAAATGACTGGCTTGTCTGGTCAAATACTTGGTCAATTGATTCAGGACAGGTGTGACTGATACTGTTAAGTGCCAGCATAAATAAAGCTTTAAGAAAATGCATTCGTTTTGTGTGCCTAGCTTTCCCCCGCTAGGAGAGACTGAGCTTCTTGCTAATAAGAGATAAAACCTGTTACAGCCACCTTTGGTATCATTTTTGCTATTCTCATCTTGAAAATAAAGCAGATCAGATATTTTTATATGTATGAATGATTTCCATGACACGTTATGGAATCAGAAACCTTACAGCTAGAAATAATCAAAAGATCATCAGACCCAGGCTCCTACCTTACCTTAAATATGAGTGACAAGGCTCTAAACAGTAGTGAAAAACATGTTTGAGAAAAAGGACTGTGAAAATGGAGATGGCTCTTCTGTATATGTATGCTTGAGTGTAAATCTTCACACAATCAAGGTGCCATACTGAGGACTCGGCTTCCTCATACAGCCAAATTTCCATTGACACCACATAACTTGGCCCTTGGCAAATACAGAGAAGGAACACATCCACCTTGCAGTAAAGTGAGCTGTGCAGCCCAAATCCAAATCCAGACACTCCTTAGCAGCAACGCACTCCTCTTTGCAATGAAAACATTCCTAGAAGGTAGTATTTAGCCATAAACAGCTTCCATACCAATTCTTTATGTAATCCACTTTGCAACTAGCTAATTACATGTGATCACCTTTCACTTAATTGAAACTACACTCACATTATTCAATAATTAAATGATTTGTCTAAGGAGAAATATAAAACACAAAACAGTTCATTTGGAAAGGATACAAACAAATCACTAGGCACCCAGGACCCAAGTCAGAGAATCAAGAGGACCTTAGTTTTAATAGGAGAAAGGCCAAAGGTTTGGAAATTATTACTATTATTTTTATTCCCTCCAAAGCTTGATCCCATGTTACAAATTACAGCATTCCCCACTGAGCTGTTGGGCCCAAGAAGCGATTTGCTATGTGATCAAGGATCTATCTGCACAGGACATTACAGACCTCAGATTCCACTACCCGAGAAGCCCCCTCTTGCCAGTATGTGCCCAGCCCCAATAAAGCAAAATAAACATAGAACACACATGCTCCCGGAATGAAAGTTGGCTTTCTTCTCATATCTATGAGCAAAAAATAGAATGGTGTTTTAAAATGGTCAGGCCAATCAATTTATTTTTTCTCTCACTCTTGGAAGCTCCAGGAGGAAAAGAAAAGAAAAAAAAAAGAAATACACTAGCCGGATGTAAACTGTTATTTATATTTATTTTCTCACTGCTTTACAAATGTTAACATATGCTGTCATATGACATCCCATAAGGAAAATAACAATACAAATATTAACCGAATAAGGAATGTTCGATTAAAACTAATACACAATTGACGGCAACTGTTTCTTTACTATGAAGCAAATGATAGGTATTTGTAAAATCTTCCCTAAAGTTGTGTGTCTGCTACACAAATTTTAAAAATTCTGTGCCAATGTAGCGAGATCAGTTAATGTTACAGTAGTAATCATTAGAGTTCTGACAAATAAAATACCCTCCTGATGCAGAAAGCAATTGTGTCAATGAGCAATCTCCATTTCTTAAGAATAAAAGTCATCCATACAATTCTCCAAAACTGTGAAATTCCAGCTTGGAGGTCTATGGTCCTTAGAAAGAAATATAAAGTAAGATTTAGCAAGGATACAAGCTACCCATTAGTGAAAAATATGAAGATTAAGCAACCTCTAGACTGTCCTTGGTTTATTTTGCTTTTTATTTTGGTAAGGCTAAATGACCTTCCTCTACAGGAAATAAATCTGTATGGAGCTGAAAATCATAGGCAATTAATGCACTGACCAACAAGAGAGTCCTCTCAAATTATGGTTTTAGATGTATCAAATGCGGGTGGAAATGTGTTTGTGAAAAGCAAGGTAAAGCAAAACCCAGGCAGACTTGCACTACTGCTGTAGAACAGAATTGAGTTTAGTTCTGTGCAAGATCTCATGCTGCCTGTCTGTGACATAACAGTGTCAGCTAAATGAAAGGTTTTATTTAGCGCCAATTTTAACAAAACCCAATGTTTAACTTATGACACAACAGGGATTTGGAGGTCTTCCTCATCACCTTAAAAGGAAGTAAACCAGAATCCAGCATGAGATGAAGGTGCCATTTCATCTTGTACGGTTCCCACCCCCACCCCAGGTAATAACTTATTTATTGGTAAAATAAAGACCTATAGCATTAGCTAAAGAGACACAATTACAAGATTACATGGAGTCAGTGTTCACCTGTACACCATGGTTTGTCTGACCACAAAGAACCATCCGTTTCAAATCTTTTCATTTCATACAAACTCTTTATTGCTTCACTAAAACTAAAATCTACACACTTGTGTGTGTGTGCACGTGCGCGCACACACACACGACGTGAGGAAGAAAGAGCATTCCGTTTTAACCACAGAGCAGCAATAAAATCAAATATCCTTTCTATACCAAAGGCATCGCCTGGATTAGAAGATACTTGCCGATTCTCAAAGCAAGTCCAGTTACCATAACAAATGTACATTTTACCAGCCTTGGAATTCTAATTGTGTTTAATACAGTTTCGTGTTGCATCAAAGTACAAAATCAATACCATTTGTCCAGCTCACAGGAAAAATGGAATCTATAAACGCCTCTTACTGAGTAATTAAACACCTATTATTGTCATGGGTAGTGAAACAATGAATATGATAAGATAAATTTTTGCAAGAAAATACTGCAGTGATTAATACCTCCCTGCGTATTAAATAAAAATGACTGCCTTTTGTGCAGAACTGCTGGCAGAAGAACGGGGACGTGAGAAGTAGTTGCCAGTGCCACAATAACAGGCTAACCTTGAACTGAACTCTTTTCCTCAAGAAATTAAATGCTGTAGCAGGACTTTAAATCCCCCCACTTAGAGCTCATTTGTGCGCCATGTAACCTGCAGTTCCTGAAAAGAACTCATTATCTTCAAAAGGAGAATCCCTTTATAATTTCTTTATGAATGTATATATTGTTTCTACAAAAAAAGTATTTCAGGGTCCAAAAAGGATAAGAATATTAACAGTGTAAGCAAGGCAGAGACTTGTACCAATCAGATACCATTTCTACTTCCAGGAATTCAAGTGCAGAATGCAATCTGTTTTGGAAAACTGAACATTAGATGGAGAATGAGGTTAGAGGAAATGCATATTTAGAAAAAGAGATTAATCTGTGAGACTGATGCTAACGGTCCTGCTTATTCTGGTGCTGGAGTTCCTGTGTTTTTCTGGGTCTCTCTGTCTGTCTCTGTGGCATAGGTATGATACCCCTCATTCTACGCACACCCCCCCATACACACACACACACACACACACACACACACACACACACACACACACA